>NW_019268590.1:747826-767930 GCF_002738365.1 Cucurbita moschata | reverse complement strand
AAAAAAAAAAAAAAAAAAAAAAAAAAAACCCTACATGACTCTTTAAGCAAGAAAGACACGAATCACAAAACAACGGTTTATGCTTATAATATTTGGATAAAGATCTTCAATATCTGCAGATGGTACATCATTTTTCCTAGAGAGATAAAAGAGTTATTAGACATGGTCTTAACGTACCACCCATTCAAGAATGCCCCTTTTGAAATCTATGGAAAGAAAGAAATCAAAGAGTATTCACGGAGAAGACATAGACTTATTTTAGGCTCCTTTGAAATGTTGTTTACCACGCCATTTATTGGGGTAAATAGTCTAACACATGCTTTTTATAGTTATATCTCATTCATGGTATTGTGAAGGTCTTTTTTGAGCATCACGGATAACTCATCCTTTTTGTAAATTTCAAACATCAATGAAATTGTTTCTTATAAGAAAAAAGTTTTGATACGTTATAAAGATGCTTAATCTAAGATGGAACGTGGGAGCATGCCTCAACTAAGATGCAACTTGGGAACATGGTCCTACCGTTCACTTTCATGGCGAGGTGGCCTTTGAGGGGCTGGATAGTCACAGGCCCTGATTCTAAAAGTAAACATTAGGGAAAGGGAAGGTATTCATCTACTAAGTAGTTAACTAGAATTAGGGATCTCTTCTGTAAAAGAGTAATCTCAGCTAATACTTTAGGGACTGCAAGAGAGAGAAGGTACTCTTTCGGTAGTTGCTTAGGTTGTGAGTCAAGAGAACTTGGGATCTCTTCAATCATCATCCTTTGGCTATTTTTCTTTCTAGTAAATAAAGTGTGTTCTATCATTTCTTTCCTCCAAATCTAGTCTTAGATGAAGCATGTAATGTTTGAATTCTTTTCTATTCTTCAGGGGGAGGAATGTTTATGTCCAGTTTTCATCACATCAAGAGCTAACTACAGCAGATCAAAATGCTCAAGGACGAGGAGATGAGGTTTGCAACTATTTACCTTACTTTTTAGAAGGAAAGTGCTTAGTTATTGTTTGAACACCCAGTAGCCATAACACCATATTAAGTTTTTGTTTTGAACTCTATAAATATGTAAAATGAATTCGAGCATAGTTTTTGTTTTGAACACCCAGTAGCCATAACACCATATTAAGTTTTGCAGATATGTGAAAGCATGAGCATGACCGATTTTCATTTTCAGCCTTATACCATGCAGGAGAATCTCTCTTGCTTCTAATAGCATGGTATACTAAATCTATTTTAGGACCATGCTTTTCCCTTTTTTCCCTCCTTTGGACTTGTTAGATACGGAAAAATATTATTTTGATGAGTTGAGGTTTGACTTAGCAACAATTCTCAAATCTTGAACTGCAATATATGATATTTTAATAAACGTTCCTCCTAAGCTTGATAAAATCTTTTTTTGTACGGTTAGTCAAATAATTTATGTGCATATTTTGGAATAATTGTCAAATTTTTTGTTCAATACCCACTTTTACGTTTGTTCAATACAATAATCTTTTATTGTATGCTTCCTCTTTTTTTATTTGTTTTTCTTTTTTGAATTCTGAATTCAATTGTTTATTATGAAGTTTTTCTAGTGATATAAATTGATCCTAGTTGAATCATACGGCCGTGATTCTAATTTTACCCTCATGCACTATTATTTTTTCCTCTCCATGTCAAAAAGAATTATTGATAACTTGACATGTTAGGCTGGTTAATGAGCCCGCATGTGAAATTAGTGGAATATAAGAATGAATTGTTTAAGTTTATTTTAGTTAAACAGAAAAAGCTTTTGGTATTAGGGTTATTTGCTATTCTACTAATCAGTAACCATTACCCAACACCTAGATCTTCGCTTAGCAAAATTGCTGGTACTCTAACTTTAGAAGAACAATTGTAATATTTTTGGAATTCTTTTCCTTCTCAATTTATTTCCTTCTCTCTCATCCTTCTCCATGTGAATACACTCTTGGTCACTCTCTGAAGCAGCCAAATCGAATACTCTTAGTCACAATCCATCACATGCTATATCCCATTACAGTGGAAGTGCTGCATCAAGTGTTTTTCCCACATGGATTTGTGGAGAAGATCGTGACATTTCAGAAGTCAGCTGGTTAGATTAAGTTCTCTCTTCTCCCCCCTTTCTCATATCATCACTTAATACATGGATTTATTGAAATTCTTTTCTTTTTGTGTTGTTCTTTCTTTCCTTTCTCCCTTTTCGGGTTAATTGAGGTCGAGTTTCCCTTTTGCAATTATGATTGGGCCTCAAATCAAAATTAAGCGGTTTCGTCTAGAACTTGTTGCCAAATATGTTGTTGCTTTCTACTGCAAGTATTTTTTTTTTTTCTTTTTAAGTGAGTCTTCAGACTTATGCATGATTATCCTTTTTTCGTTTATGTAGGTTTTCAGGCCCTTATTCAGTATCAATCTCGCCAGTGTGCTGTTTCTGCTAGGACTGCATTACAGGTAATACTATATTTTGTTGTACCAGTCACTTCAAGCTTGATCCTTTCTTTAAGAAGTTTTTGTCCTGATTTATTTACCTAAAAGATGGACACTTCTGCTACTCCTGTAGGGGCGCAATATATATGATGGTTGCTGTCAGCTAGACATTCAGTTCTCCAAGTAGGTTCTATAACTAATCATGATATGCTTGTGATGTTCTCTCTCTTGGTCAATTATAGATTATGGGTTTCTTGTGCAGTCTTGATGAGTTACAGGTGAACTACAATAACGAACGTTCAAGGTTTGTAGCATGCCTAGTCCCCCTTTTTTTTTTTTTTCTTGTTTGCATCTTGGATTCTATTAGTATGGATATTTCTTCTTGATATTGTTCCAGGGATTTCACAAATCCTAATCTGCCTTCTGAACCAAAAGGCCGGTCATCGCAAGTATGTAGCACCACATATTAATCTCCTACAATGTTGGCTCCATTCTTTCTGAAATCTTATTTTTCTTATCTTGGATGTGCAACAGCCTGGATATGGCGATGCAGGTGGCATGTATGGAGTTCAAGCATCTGGAGCAAGACCAGGTGCTGACGTTTTCTATTATATAATGGATGCATATAGAAACCCAATTCGATTAGTTGAATTGAAAGAAATTGCTTCATATATCTTTGCTTTCATCGTCATAGATTGACTTCCTTGTCAGAAAACCTATATACTTACCTTTTTTTCTTCTTCTTTTTGGTTTCAGTTGCACTACCACAGGTGTGTTTTGCTCCTGTCAAACATATGGTTGAGATGATTGAAGAAAACCGACTATTAAGATGGTTCATTTATTATTAGGGTTTTTCTTTATTTTTGGAATAATATATTAATCCTATTGCAAGGATTATACTTTCCACAAGATCCTTTAGCTTTGTGAACTGGAATGTTCTTGATGAATATGGTTGACTACATTGTGGAATTCTTGAATTAATTTAAGATCTAAAAGTTTGTCGACATCATTGCCTATTATTGTTGAAAATATGTCTTGTTTACATGATTTTCAGATGGCAAACGCAGCTGCTGTTGCTGCTGCATTTGGAGGAGGTTTGCCACCTGGTATTAGTGGGACAAATGACAGGTGTACAGTCCTTGTGTCCAATCTGAATCCTGATGTGAGTAGTATTCTTTGTTCTTTGTTCTTTGTTAGACTCCTGTTCAAGTTTTTATTTTCATGGTTGACACCGCCGTTAATTTGTTACAGCAAATTGATGAAGACAAGCTTTTTAACCTTTTCTCCATCTACGGTAACATTGTAAGAATTAAGCTTCTCCGAAATAAACCTGATCATGCACTTGTTCAGATGGGAGATGGTTTCCAGGCGGAATTAGCTGTGCACTTTTTGAAGGTTTGTTGTTTCTAAATTTCTCGTCTGAAAGGCCTAACTTCGTATGTTAACTTCGTATGTTCAAGGCTTTTGGTTTCTTGGGTGTCAATTGCCTCAGAATACTTTTGAATTTTTATATAGGGAGCGATGTTGTTTGGCAAGAGATTGGAGGTTAACTTCTCAAAGCATCCTAACATTACGCAAGGGGCTGACACTCATGAATACGCCAACTCAAATCTTAATCGTTTTAACCGAAATGCTGCAAAGAACTACCGTTACTGCTGCTCTCCGACAAAGATTATCCACATTTCATCTCTATCCCAGGAAGTAACTGAAGAAGAAATTGTGAATTTACTCGAGCAACACATGCCGATTGTCAACACCAAGCTCTTCGAGATGAATGGGAAAAGGCAGGCACTCATCATGTTCGACACTGAGGAGCAGGCCACCGAGGCTCTTGTTTGCAAGCACGCTACTTCGCTTGGTGGGTCAATCATTCGCATTTCATTTTCCCAGTTGCAGACTATATGAAGTTAGGAAGGGATTCGTAATGCGAATTTTAAAAATGAAGATGATGGCGCATATTGTTTTGATTCTTGTAACAATTAATTTGTGTTTGGATTTCTTGTGGGATTGTACTCTTGCTGCTTTGTTGTCTCAATTCTTCTCTTCTCATCTCATCTCATCTCTCTCTTCTCCCCTTGGGCTTGTTGAAATCATTCTTAGACGCCTTCCAACGGAGTTAGATTTTGGTTTTATGCTCAGTTTTGAAGAGAATTAGGAAGAAGGAAAGCTAACCTGCCTTTTTTTTTTTTTTTGAGTTGAGGATATCTTCGTTAGGTGGTATGTACATGGCCCTTGTATTTTTTGGCAAGTCAGGCCATTGGCTGTTGTAATATCAGTTCATAGTACGCTTAAATCTCTTCTACCTAATTTATTGATGAACATGTCTTCACAAGCTTTTCTCCAACTCTTTCTTTTTAGCTCTTGACAGGTGAAGAAATAGGTGTTAAATGTATGTATTCTCCTCTATAGGACAATGTTGACTGTTTTGACGGCATATATTTGCTGAAAGGAAGTAGCCAATGGAGTAACATGTAGGATACAACTACCTTTATGTGCAGGTGTTATCTGCGGAAGGGCAACATGCAATGCTCCTCATGCTTGGTTCATTCGGATGCCTTCAGTACACCAAAAAAGTTATGATATAAAATGAACCTTACTACAAGTACCTCATAAACATACAATAACATAAGCCTCTAATGCATACAAAGTTCACACCAATTTTTTGGCTTCTGACACACTAATAGATGAAGTCCAAACAATTGTTTGAATTCTTCATCAATGCAATCACAAATAAATTTGTTGATGTAGAGAGTTACTGGCTTTAGCTCACTTTCGGTCACTTCACTCAACAAATTTCTCAACCACAATACTTCAACACGATATCACAGTTGTCATAAACTCAATCCCATGGTTCGCTGCTTTTGAGATTGTCAAGTGATCAAATTTTTGTTGAGATAAAACGTCATTCGTGCAGTGTCTTTTCTATCGTTGATCTCTCTAGCTAAACAACTGTTAGTAAAATCAACTAGTTCATAAGGTCTTTGTCCTCTTTGAAACTTTAGTCCGCAGTTTGTGGTTTCCTTCGCATAGTGGAGAATGTGCTTGACGGCTTGATGATGCATCAGAGTAGGCTTTTACGTGTACCTACTCACCATTCCAACAACATATGAAAGATCTTGACAAGTATGAGTTGTGTACCTCAGACTTCCAATGACGCGCCTATACTAAGTGAGATTTACAAAGCCTTCTTTAGCGTCTTTTTTGAGTTGTAACCTTGCTTCCATGGGGTATTTAACTGGGTTTCACTCTGCCATCTTAAATTGCTTCTACATTTTTCTTAGCATAGATTGATTGCTTTAGCATTATATAATCTCTCTTTTGATCCACCTTAATAACGAGGTAGTACATGATTAACTCAAGGCCAGTCATCTTAAGTTCTTTCATCATTTACTACTTGAACTTTGTGATGCCATTTACAATTGTACCGGTAATGCAATTCATCAACGTACACACCAACTATGAGTGATTCAACTCCACGACTTCTTGTATACACTACATGCTCTTGCGAGCACTTCATGTAATTGAGACTCTTCAAATGCTTGTCTAGGTGTATGTTCCATGCTCTTCGTGCTTGCCGTAAATTGTAGAGGATCTTTGACAAGTTATACACTGTTCTTTTTGGTTTTGATGATGAAACCTTCCGGTTGAGTAATGTACACTTCTTCCTGGAGATCATTATTAAGGAATTCTGATTTGACATTCAAGTTATGAACCTCCCACCTTTGTAAAGTTGTGAGGGAAAGAACCAATCTCACAGTGGCAAGTCTAGCTATCGGCCCAAAGACCTCATCAAAATTAACTCCTTGCCACGAGTCTTGCTTTGTGGTTAATGACATTCTCTTCACTAATCTTTTTTAGCTTAAATACCAACTTCAAATCGATGGACTTGTGACTGGACTTCTCTTCACTATCCTCATCGTGCTTCTTGTTGCGACATTGATATGAATAAAAACATCTCAATCATACAATATGAACTTGAAGGAAGTCGTGAAGAATATTGTTCAAATTACACTAAGATAAAGTCATGTTATATTAAGTGAAGTCAAGTTTTATTAAAGTTGAAATCAAGTTGCAATTAACTTCACATGAAGAAGAATAAGCTTCATTTATGTAACAAGAGTTTCAAGATACTTCAAGTAGGGTTTCATTTATTCTAAGAAAGTAACAAATTCATGATGAATGATTAACATATAGATTAAAAAAGAAGAAAAAAGAGTACGAATGGAAGGGAAAGTGATATGAAACATGACCAACGAATTTCCATACCTCAAGGTTCAATTATAAGGACGAGAGCCAAGAAGCTATAACAAACCTTGTACACTTACATTTAAGCTATGGTGAGCTCGTCAAAGAAAATTCTAGAAGACGTTGGAGATCTCCCTTATATGTTTTGCAAAGTTGAGCTTCAAGAAAGAGATGCATTAAATGTACTTTAGTTTGCCTTTAATGAACTCAGTTGAATTTATGGAACTAGTTCAAGGATTGTTAATAAACACATTTCATTTGTTGCATTATTTATTTATAATTTAAATATTTGTTTGTTATATTTAAACTAATTTTTTAATATAGGAGTTGAAGAGTATATTGTTACCCACATCGATTACCATATTCCTTGTTAACTAACCATTTTAATACGAAGATTATGTGTATTTATCTTTCGGTTAACTAACCATTTTAATACGAAGATTATGTGTATTTATCTTTAACTAGCGAATTTAATATGGAGATTGTGTCACGGTTGTAAAGGCTATATATATATATATATATATATATATATATAAAGTCTTCTTGTCTTTGATGAGCCATCACATTTTGGAATTAAAAAAAATAGAATTTCTATTTTTCACATTTTGGAATTAAAAAAATAGAATTTCTATTTTTAGCTTTGTTGACATGTAAGTTTTTTCGTGTGCAAATTCTTGGGTTTAAAACTTGTATGCCAGAGTCATTCAAGTTGTATTAATCAAATCTCTTGCGGAGTAATTCGAATCACGAGTTTTCTTTACTCTTGATTTTGTTCGTCAAGGTAATTCGTTTCAAACTTTTCCTTGAGTTGATTCTATATCACAAAAGAAGTTGAGAAAGTTTGTAGAAGTAATGGGCAGCAGATTTGACAAGTAAATGACTATCGAAAGCGGTGTCATAATAATCTCGACTTGTTCAAAATCAAATATTAATCAACACGTTGGAACATGAAATGTGACAATAAGACATTGAACAAATTAGTAATCGTAAAACATTTTTAACACAAGTGTAAAGGATTTCTACCGATTTTATTTTTTTAAATAGTCATCTTTTATTTTATAAAAAAAAGTGAAAATCAAAGTGTGTTCTATGAATGTATCTTTTACAATTAATTCATAATAATAATAAAAAAAGTTGGAAGAATATTTTTTTTTAATAAGGAAAAAAGAATTAGGGTTTAATTGAGACGTAGAGTCGTTGTCCAAGTAATTTGTATTATTTAGTATTAATAAAGGAATCGAATATTGCAATTTGTGTGTTTAAATATAAAGAATCCAATATGGATTACCAAACCCATTGAAATTATGTTTTAAAAGTATTCAAAATCCACCACCTTTTTAATATTTACATTTTCTACCATCTTCCTCTTATATCTTAAATCATTATACAATTTTGGTTACGATCCAATTATATATATATATTTTTTTATTATTATTATTTATTCTAAGGCCATTAAACATAAAAATAATTTTACTTTTATTTTAAAAAATTGAATAAATAATCTAACCTAAAATATTTGCTCACAATACAACAAGTATGATTTGGGTTAAATAAATTTAGGATAGAACAATTAGATTGAATCTAGGGTGAACCGACATAAGCCAACCCACCAACTCTTACGCTTCCATCTACCCGTGAAAATGTCAACCAATAATGGAATAAATTGGGATAACCTATGATAAGAATTTACATATAATTCTTAAGAAAGACCAAGAAAGGAATAAATAATTCAGACCAACTTTCTTATAAAAATTTAAAATTTATAAATTAAGAAAGAAAATACTAAACAAAAAAAACTTAATGATGATGTGTGTGTGTGTGTGTGGTTGGATGTAAACAAATGGGAACACAAAAACTTGAAGTTGTCGTTTTGAGACAAACATCATGAAAGGGACATAAGGTTTAGGAAATTAAAAAAAAAGAAAAAAAAGTCAAAATTGTTAGATGAACACGACTCTCCACAATCGTACGATGAGCATAAATTCTCGTGATTTTCTTTGGGCTCTTCCAAAAGGCCTCGTATCTTCTAGGTTTTGTTCTATCTGCCCATCCGAGTCATCCCGTACTGGGTTGGTAGTTGAGGCCGTCAGATTTATGATGTCACAGTCACAGGCGTCATCTCAAAGGGCTTACCTGGGACTCGGAACTCAGTAAATACAAATATGCAGATGTAGATTGTTAGCTTGAAATCCAAATGGACTGGGTATTCCTTCATTATTCTCTAAATTAAAGGATGTGAGACTTTTCTCAGATAAAAATTAAGTTTGAAAAATATGTAAGATTAATTTGATGTATTTTTTATTAGTGTGAAGTTTGGAGAATATGTAGAGATTAATTTGATGTATTTTTTATTAGTGTGAAGTTTGGAGGAAGAATTGCTTCAAAGTATTGTTTAACATTAAATCTACATGAAAAAATGGCAACAACCTTAATTTCTCCCATTACATTGGACGGACACCTCTAATTTTATGTTTTTCTAAATGGTAAAACACAAAAATAATCAAATTATCCATCGCCCGCCGGTGGACGATACCCAAATGAAGATGCCCCGCCGCTCCCACTCCCGCCATTCATCTCATTTTCCGGTGGCCGGAACAATCTACGCTGCTGTTCAGAAAATGGGAAAGCAAAATTCGATGCACCAGAAGGTGGATTCACAAACACCCGTTCCGGGAACTCGCCGGAGTTTTGAGGAAAATACGAATACTGCAGATAGTTCCCGAAACCAGTGGGCTGCAGCGGCTGCGCAGCCACCGGAGATGGGGCCCAATGGGCGTTGGGCTGCGAAGACGGCGGAAGGACAGTGACGAATTCAGGGAAATTGAGCTTGGCTTTGCTGCCACGGAATCGCAAGGCTGCACCGTCGTAGGCTCGGGCTGCGGCCTCGGCGGTGTCAAAAGTTCCGAGCCAGACTCTGGTGGCCTTCTGAGGGTCGCGAATTTCGGCAGCCCATTTTCCCCATGGCCTCTGCCTCACTCCTCTATATCTTCTTCTTGGGTTTTCTTCGCCGGAAATTGCTGCCGGCGTTCTCGTCCCCGTGGCGGCGGAGATGGTGTTACTTGAATTTGAACCACCACCTGATATTTTTAATGAGAATAATTAAGAACAATTAAAGAAATCAATTACAATTAAAAAAAAAAAAGAAAAAACAATTGGAACTCACAAATTGAAACAGAGGGCTCCCAATAACTCTGTACAGCTCCAAAATCCACAATCCGGCCACCGCTATAGCCATTTCCGATTCCCCTTCCCCACATTATTCCACTTTCTCCATCTTCTTCCCTCTCTCTTTTCCTACAACCACCACCTGCCGCCACCGTGGTTGCCGGTGGAGCAAAACCAGAGGAATAACCAACCCCAGATAAATCACCAGCGCCGCCGTACCCGGGGGAAGCGCCACTGGAAATGACATGAGTCAAAGCCGAGACCATGGTGATTATCTCCCCGGCGGATGAGAAGATCGCCTCCGGCACATCGCCGCCGCCGCCGCCCTGTTTCGCCACCTTGAAATAGCACATAAAATCAAATGGTTAAGGTCTCAATTGGAAGAAATTGGATTGAAGGGTATTTATAAGTTGCAAAATTAAAAAACGTGCGCCGCCTCCATTAAAATAGTGAGGGAGTTTAATGACATTCTTGGAGTGAAGCTTCGTTTCACACCTTTGAATATGTTTTTTTTTCTTTTGAAAACAAACAAGGATTGAATTCATGCATGGGGGTTAACACATGGAAAGGGAATAAAGGGTCATTTATATATATATATATATATGTTTTAATGTGTTTTCATGACGGTGGTCTTAGGATTGAATTGCCGTCTTCAAATGCTAGAATGAGTTTATAGTAGTTTAATCAAAACAACCCACAAAATTTTGTAAGCTGTTTTCTAATTAAAAATTTAAACTTCATGCATGTTTTTCACCATTTGAGTTTTAAAATATAAAGTTGTTAATATCTTCCTATACAAGATTGTTACAATTTTGACTTCTAAAAACAATGAAAATTTAGATTTTTGTTTCCTCCTTTGATTTCAAAATTTTAATGTAGTCAAGTAATGCTCAATAAAATAGGACAAAAAAGTTAGGGAAAAATTCGAAAAAGTTCTTCATTTGACCATTTTATCAACTAATTTAACTCGATCGAATTTAGTCATATGATATTAAGTCTAAAGTTGGAAAAACCTAAACTCAAAATGGCGAGCCCAAAAATTTACAAAGAGTATGACCTTGACCAATCTATCAAGTGAAATGTTCAGGTTTGACATGTACATTCAGAATATTTCCATAATTTGTTCTTAAGCGGTAATGTACATCTCCAAGATCTAAATTTTAGAGACTTTGGCAACTTATTTGACTATGTTGTATTCTTATTATCTTTATTTGGCAACTTAGAAACAATGGCTTTGTTAATCCTATGTGTGTTTTGCCAGTTATTCGTTTCAAATTATGAGTTTCTCGATCTTACCAGAGATTCAGCCCGCTGGGGTCTTCTCTCCGCCGTCTACTTCTCTCTATGTTCTCACACTTCTTTTCTCTTGCAGGCACATTCTAGAGGGTTGTGGCTGAGTGGGAGCATTTGGTAGGAGTGTAGTTTCGTGGTCAGTTGAAGATGCAGAAATTCCTGTCGCCTCGCTAAAATTCTCGCATCTTTTCTAGCGACTATAACTATTTTTTTTTTGTAACCGTTAAGAGTATGATAAACACAAGAGATTTGTAAAGAGCTGCCGCGGTTGTCACTAGTATGAATTATCAACTTTCGTGGGTGAATGTCATAAGTGGGAAGAGATTTGTAATACCCATATGTATAAGAAGGGTTTATGATTACGAGGAGTTAAATTTAGATCAAGTTAAACATATGTATATGATTGATTTGGAAACGTAACCCTAAAGGGGTAAAATTGGAAAAATAGCCTTTTGATCGTTTTAAAAAATAGAATGTTCTTTTGAAAATTTAAGAACTAAACCGATACCAACTTTATATTTCATGAAAAATTATGGTGTGAATCGAATTTGAACCTTATATAATGAAAACAAATTGACAAGATCTCAAATCTCGAACCCAAAGTATATTAGAACTCTTATACAAAGTTATTGATAATATGATTGGATAAGGAGATGGAATTTGTACCAAATTCTTGCATCTCAATCATATCCATCTTGGATTTTGTTAGATAAACGAACCACGAAAATCACATCAAATAGATTAAAGCGAGAAAGAGAAAAGGACAATACCAAATATTATTCCATTATACATAAAAAAAAAAACATTATATTAAAATACGAAAACCTTAACGTTTGTTAAGATTACGTAAGATATGTCTTTAATGACCACCTTTTATTTGTTTATGTGATTTTCCGTTGTTTGAAAATTTCTTAAGTAATCCAAATCGGTAAATATTATACACTATATTGTTAGGGATAAGATGACCAAACCTAAAATCCGACCCCACCACTTCAAATCTCAATCCATTCTATTCTTGTCCATCTCATTTTTTTTTTTCACAAAGGCATGGAGAGATTTTGACTCTTTAGAAACCCTATCTTTTGTATTTTCTTGTGATATGAATTTGAAGGTTGAATTTATAAATATGGTATTTTTTAGGGTTATATGTAGCTTTCAACTTTCAATATGACACTTCAAATTATTTATTATTTTTTTATTCTACTAATATATTTTAATAAATCTATAATAAAATATTATTTACATGGTTATTTTGAATATGGATAACTTAAAAGAAAAAAAATTAAGTATGCTAAACATAATGTTAAGTATTATATATCTTTTTAATTATAATATGAATGAAGTTGAAAATATACCATAGTTCTCATTAACTAAATACGCATAAATGAAACTAATAATATTAAAAAAAAAAAAAAAACAATGAGGTTGGACAAGGAGCGGCACGAGAATTTTTTTTATACAGATAGTCAGAGTGTCATATAGTTGGTGAGGAACCCGATCTATCATTCAAAGACAAAACATAGAAGGCGAACCATTTCACTCCCAAGTTAGTGGAAGATGGTGATGTGTTTGAAGAAGATAGAGGGTGCAAAGAATCCCGCAAACATTTTGACCAAATGTGTTGATGTTGGAACATTGAGGTTGTGCAAAGCCTCAATTCATATGGTGCACTGAAGATGCTGATAATCATTTAACAATTAAATTCTTGGTTGACGGGATGATTTGGAAAAATTGTTGGGGAGGTGATTATATGTGTTAAAGCTATATATAGTAAAGTGACACCACACATTCAAAAGAAAAAAAACTTGAAATAAGTAGACACCAAAAAAATTTGAAAAAGTAGCATTGAAATCCAAGAATTTGAGTATAGATGTCTCTTGATTTCTTTCATTCCAAATTGGTGGAGATCCAACCATTTATATCATCCAAAAATTAACCTAGGTATGTAGGAGACTGCCAAGCTCTCATATGGCGACTGAGTTGGACAAAATCTTATTTTTCACCTCGAGATTTCAGGTTATTTTTCACCTCGAGATTTCAGGTAATTATGCATGTAGTTTCTGGTAACCCTAGAGAGGTTAGGGAAATCATTGGACCTTGAATTCAGTAAAAGAATACCTAAATCTCGAGAAACAAGCAACAATCGTTTGAGTTTTTAACTCACCCTCTTTTAGAAAATTTGGGAGCTACACTCAAACAAATTTCCCTCGTGCCAATTCCTACACAATCACCCAAACTTTTGTAGAAGGAAGGGAGGGCTGAAAATGAATGGAACAAATTTCTCAATAGTTTTGGAGAAATTTTGACAAATCTAATTCCAGCACTATAGATAAATTTTTTTTCCAAAAGTCGTGTCTATTGAGGTTCTAGGAACCTAAGGAGTAAGCATGAAGAAGAGCTCGAGGACTAATAAGCTCCGGAAAGGGAAATCTTTTAGCTCAAGCTCTTAGGTAAGTTTCTGACATTTAAAAACTCTCTCTCTATACTCAAATGATGCTGAGTGAGACAAATTTCTTTAGCTTCTTAGAGACCAATTGAACATTTTTCATAAAGAAATCAAGAGCTAAGGAGGTATGGATTAGCTTGACCAAGAGGTTGACTTTTCTAGTTTTAGGAACCCATAAACCAGGAAGCTTTGGCCCCAAAATTGAAGCTTCATAGTGTAATATAATTCATCCACAAGCCTTGTACCAATAGATTAGAAAACGAAGAATTTTGTCGAAAACCACGAAGGGAGATAGGCTCTCCAACTCCTGATCGGAGAAGGAAAGAGGAAACCGATTCTGTATTCACAATAGGTGAGTGATCTTTCTTCTCGCAATTCCTACACCTTTGTGTATGTGAGGGCTTATGCAGTGGACATCAAAGTTATTATCTGGGTATGACTAGAAATTATGTGGGCTTTGCACAAGTTCAAATCCTACCGCTCATGAGTTTTTATTTATTTATATTTATTTATCAATGATTCGAGGGGAATTACACATTGCATAAAAATTAAAATTAAATTTAAAAGCGGTGCCATTAGATATTTTGTAATTGTATTACGTTCTATATTTTCTAATTTCTTTCTTTCCTTAATTTTTCATTCCAAATTGGTGGAGATCCAATCGTCCATGTCACCCGAAAATGAACCTAGGTCTATAGGAGACTCCCAAGTTCGATGACTGAGTTGGCAAAATTGTATTTTTCACCTCGAAGTTTCAGGTAATGAGTCGTTCAGTTTCTGAAGAAATAAAAGGCGGTTTTGTCACTCGACTTCAGTTATAGGAAGACTTTCTGATTCTTGATCCTTGCAACCATAGTGTTATACACAAGTATGCTTCCTTAAACTGGGACCATTCAGAATTGAACGTTTTGTAGGAACACTTCCATCAAAAGTGAGCCTCTCTCTTCCTCATATATGTAGCACAATGTATTTGATACTCTGCTACATTGTTCCTACATTTAAAGTTTTTCTCTACACCTTCTAGGCGTGCCTCTTCTACCACAAGCTTAACCATTCCGCCACTGAAGGGAAGTCATATATGTAGCACAATGTATTTGATACTCTGCTACATTGTTCCTACATTTAAAGTTTTTCTCTACACCTTCTAGGCGTGTCTCTTCTACCACAAGCTTAACCATTCCGCCACTTAAGGGAAGTGGGTTATGTTAGGTTGAATGACGCTGTGACCTCTATGAGTAATAACCTCATATATATCCAGATGTGTACAATAAAGATTACATGGTGGGCCAACTGACTGAAGGTATGATCATAATCAATGTCATACTGTTGTTTAAACCCTTTAGCAACCATCCATGCTTTGTAGCAATCAATAAAGTCACGTGGCTTTTCCTTGAGTTTGAAAACTCATTTGCAATCAATAACGTTAAGACTAGCACGAGGAGGAACTAACTGCCATGTCTTACTTTTGAGAAGTGCATGAAATTCATCATTCATTACCTGAAGCTAGAAGGGATGCTCCATAGTAGTAATATGTGAAGTAGGTTTAGATGCAGATGCCATGACCTGATTTTTGAGGCTTCGAAACTCGGACCGTGGCCCAAACGACGAAAGCCAAAACAAACAAAAAGAAAGGAAAAGAAAAGAAAAGGATAAAAATATAATTCAATTAAAATAAAAGAAAGAGAAATTTTGTTTCAAAATTTTACCAAAGAATTTACAAATATAAAATGAAATACAAAAGACTCTCAAAGACCAAAAGGGACTGACACTCCAAAATGACCCCCTCTGTGACCGCACAGCTCTCGAAGCTCCTTCACCTTGACCGACAGCTTGCAAACACCTAAAAAAAATAGGAAAACTGGGATGAGTATAAAAATTATACTTAGTAAGCCATCTACTTGTAGGCTCTCATCGCATTCTAAACCTAGCAGAATTCTCATGGTCTTCTAATTGGCTCAAGGACGTTTGGTTCTAGCCTTAGCCCCTTGGGACTTGCTCTTTGGAGCTTTCTCTTTGGAGTTTCACTAGTTCTCCGTCCATTCATTTGATATTTAAGGGTCCCTTATGGCGGGCTGTAATGAACGGTAACTTTCTATGAGGTGCTACATTTGCATGGCTATCTGAGACTACATGGTATCTAGCCTAGGGGTGTACTGAGTATCTCCTAAGCCCATATAGTCCCCCTAGGGGGGCATGACCCAACTCGTTCCCATGCAGCTAATGGGCTGTACGATGTGGGGACACATTTTTCATACGAAATGGCTAAGAGTAGTAAGAACTAATCAGGAACCCCTGATCCTCCCATGAAGCTATAGATACCGTTCACACAACTAACACTGAAGAACATTCATAAGGTACTTCTTCATCGTAGTAATCTGATAGGTTCCTAAGGGAAGGTGGTATCTAGACTTAGTGACTTGTCACTCCTAACTACAAATCCCTAGACTCCTCATAGTAATGGGTCATGAAAAATAACATACCCATACGTGCGAGTATGGACTCACCAGTAAGTTTGCACACTGCTGGGCCATTTTCCTTGTCGGGCGAGCATACTTTGGGAGCTCCTTAGGTCGGACAGCCATTAGAACTAGTAACCGTCATGGCAACATTAAGTTAAACATAATGATCGTTCTCTCTCCTGCTTGACCATCGCAACATTATGATAAACATAATGATCGACATAATGATCGTTCGTCATTCACATGTTGTATCATAATCATATCATATCATATCATAAACATTTTGTGGTCATATCACTTCCTAACTTATCATAGTCTTAACATTCTTATACCTATCACAGTTGTATCGTTACATGAACGTATTTAGTCATATCGTTACAGGAACGTATCTTAATGCTATCGTTCTATCAATCTATCATAATCATATCCCTTTCTACCCATAACCTAACCATATTCTTTTATCAATTAATCATGACCATATCATTTTTATCAATCTCTCACATCTATAGCACTTCGATACGTAACCTAACCTTTATGTTTCATGAACATATCTTACTCCTATCATTATATTACGTTTAGTGTATCCTTTTCGTATCCTATCTCAAACATATCATTGAACACCTCGTATTGATAGTGTTATCCATATATATCATATTTGATATTTTATTATAGGTAAATATCTAGATATTTGTCTTCTTACCATAGTTATCTTTCCGTATATTGTTTTTTTTTTTTCCATTTATTACTATTTCCACATCCTTGTAATTTATTTGATTATAAATAGAGAACTTTCCTACACTATTTAGGTGTGGTGGATTAAGCAAACATTCTTATGGTATCAGAGTCTTTTCGGTTTAACAACCCCAATCCTTTCTTTTTAATGGCTTTTGAATCTTCCACTATTTTTCTCCACCACCACTGCTGGCTTTGACGCTGCAGGGGCAGTTGCTATGGCTGCCGCAAGCGGAGCCGATTGATTACTCTTCGGCTCCACCATTTTGACCTCCAAATCACCCTTCGCCATGCTCCGTACATACAACCTCACCTCCTCCAACACAACCAATTTTCCCTCAACCAACATAATCTCTTTCATTTTCTTTCCAATCTTCCCTTCATCCTTCACAAAAACCTTAACCTTAACCTATTGACCTTCTACAGAGATTTACCTTTGGAATCTGGCGCCGCACTGGCCTCTTCGCGAACCTTGTCGCCGCCACCCTTCTCACCAAAATTGGCTCCTTCGCCCAACGTGGCGACTCTACCGACTTCACCAGTGTCTTTGTCCCTTGCTCTAGGTTTCCCCCTTCTACTTCTTGGGTTAGAAATATTATCACTAGAGTCAAAGCAGCATCGTCGCTGAGCGACGATCCCTCTTCATGGGTTAGACATATTCTCTTTGAAGCCAAGGCAGCATCGCCCTAAGTGATGATCCCTCTGCAGTTTTCGATGGTTAAGAAAGTGTTTCTCTATGCCTCCTCCGAATCAGGTTGTTGGCATCTTCATGAAAAGTGTTTCTTGACCTCTCTTTGAATTTTTCAGATCCAAGCTTCACGTTCATTCAAATCCAACGCTCAGCTTGCGGGGGGTGTTAAGAATATTTAGTACTAAATTATAGTTTCCCATATATATCATATTTGATATTTTATTATAGGCAAATATCTAGATATTTGTCTTCTTACTATAGTTATTTTTTCATACGTTATTTTTTCTATTTATTACTATTTCCATATCCTTGTAACTTATTTGATTATAAATAGAGAACTTTCACACACTATCTAGGTTTGGTAGGTTAAGCAAACATTCTCAACATATCTTATCATAAGCATATCGATCCATAAATAATTCACACATATCAATATATATAACACGTGTAGAACCACGGAACACGTGTCAACATCATAACCATACTAATAGTAAGACCACTTATTTGGATGGATTTAGCCGAAGTTCTATCTAACTCCAAATTAGCTCGCTTTTGTCCATCGAATTCGTTCTTACATATTCCAAGGTGCTTCACCCTATTAAAAATGTTCACCAAATTCATTTAGTAATTCTAACGTCTAAGTTTTGTTAAGTATTTAACAACTTCTATAAATATGTCTAACTATAGAATGCCTACTCACAACAATTTAATACTTTTTAGATCTTCCTTCAATGTTTTTCATTTTTTTTTTTGTTTTTATATCTTCCATTTTCTTTTTCTCTCTTATTCGGTATGTTTTTCATTCTATTTTCTTTGTCTCTGTTTTTATTTTATTCTATTTTCGTGTTTTCATGAAGTTGGCCATGGTTACTCTCCAATCTTCCCTCTTATCTTTTTTTTCTTTCTATTATGTACTGGACATTCTTTGTATTTTCTTTAATACGTTCTCTCTGTATTTTCTTTCTTTCTTTTGATTAGGTTTACGGTTTCCAAATCTTTCCTTTTTTTTTTTTTAATATTATTCACAGGTTAGATTATCTTGCTTATCAAAATTAAGAGTAAAGAAAACTCATTTCTAAATTCGTGATTTGGATCACTCTACAAAAAGTTTGATCAATACTACTTGAATGACTCTAGCATGCAAGTTCTAAATACAGGAATTTGCAAAGTATGATTAGCTCGGAACAAAGCTAAAATAGAAAATCTATTCTTTTCAATTCCAAAATGTGATATCTACCATAAATGAAAAAAAGACTTTATATAGTTTTTGAAAACCGTAACATGCGTGAGTTAAATACACATAACCTCCATATTAAAATGACTAGTTAAAAAGAAATACTTATAACCTTAATATTAAAATGGCTAGTCAACGATGGAATATGGTAATCTACATCAAAATGACTCAAATCAACAACATAAAATGTTGCACCAACACTATACTTACGTGGTAAATCAATTTTATAAACATTGTCGTTGATATGCTCAATAACTTTGAAAGGTTCATCTCCTCATGGGAAAAGCTTAGATTTTCTTTGAGTAGGAAATCTTTCTTTTCGAAAATGTAGCCACCCCCAAGCTCCTGGCTTGAAGATGACAATCTTGCGTTGTTTATTAATTCGAGAGGCAACTTTGAAATTTTGCTTCTCAGTTTGTTCTTTTCTTTGCCGTGTAGTTGATGAACACACTCTACCGTAGTATTTGCATCAAAATTCACTAACTCTTTTGACGCCATAGGTAACAAATCAATGAGGTTTAAAGGATTAAAGCCAAAAACAATTTTAAAAGGTGTGTATTTAGTAGTGCTATGAAAAACGGTGTTATATGAAAATTTTATATGGCAAACAAACCCAAGTCTTATGATTCTTATCAATAATAGCCCTAAACATAGTAGTCATGGTTATGTTAACAACCTCATTTGCCCATTGGTTTGAGGATGCCAAGTAGTTGAATATACTAGTTTAGTTCTCTAACTTACTCCATAAAACACGTCATAAATAGCTTAAAAGTTTAACATCACCATCACTAACTATGCTTTTAGGAATTTCATTCAAGGTAAACTTCTCTAAAGAACAAGTCAACAATATGTTTTGCATCATCAATTTTGTGACAAGGAATAAAATGAGTCATTTTACTAAATGGATCAACCACATGAAATCCAATTTACAAAGACAACCTTCATTCTAAGTCAAATTGGTAAAAATATCCCTAAAAAGTGGTACTATATAAAAATAGTCCTAAAAAGGTAAATTTAGATCCCCCACTAAAAAGCAAATTGGATGATTTCTCTACCACTAGCGAAATTATAAAGCTAGCAATTTGATTTGGCAATTAAATGGATAAATTGATCTAAGTGTATGAATTAAAGGATAAATATGAAGATTTAGTTTTAAAATAAAAAGAGAAATTGGTGATAAATAAAAAATTCAAACACTTGGCATTGGCCAACTGTGAGGCTTCCATTAAAGGAGTTTAATTATTTGAATGTTGAAATATCAAGTAAAAATAGAAGTTCATTCTCTTCTTCCAAAATTCAATTTTCAAATGCCCATAATTAACCAAAATCTTCAAATTATACGTTACAATTAATCTTCGAGATCAGTCTCATTCGAAAACTACTCTTTTGGCCGTTTTAGAAAAAAAAAAAAAAAAAAA
>NW_019268590.1:739482-744482 GCF_002738365.1 Cucurbita moschata | reverse complement strand
AAAAAAAAAAAAAACTTTAATATGCTAAACATAAAGTTAAGTATTATATATCATTTTAATTATAATATGAATCAAATTCAAAATATACCACCGTTCTTGTTAATTAAATAAGCATAGGTGAAACTAATAATATTAAAAAAAAAAAAAAAAACAATAATGTTGTTTGTTGTAAGCTTATAAAATAAAATATAAGTTGGTTTGTGGTGTTGTTAGTGAATGTCTAACATCTTTGATTGTGGCGGTACCCTAATAAAATCTAGTAGGATAGTATGTCAGCTATTAATCTGAACATCATTTGTGGAAGGTTCACTGAGGCCCTTCCATAAGGCTAAAGAGTCACTTTGAGTCTGGGGGAGTGACCCTGTGTACCGGTCAACTACTACACCACTTGTATAGTCGATTGTCTTCTCTTAGGATAGTTTATATTACAAAGGCTTTGTTTGATAGACTCCGAGCCATTTCCACAAGTTAATGGAACCTAGTCATCTTGATGCGCTATCCTAATCGGTCTAGACCTAACTTAATGGTACCGCTCTTTTGGACCTATCGGTTGGAAGGCGGCGGTATTGGATACAACCTAGATCCTTAATAATGCTATCGGGTTACGATAGTGGATCCGTGGTGGAGACTCTAATGACATTATTCATAGTGTTAGCACGCTAAAGCTACCTTAGTCATTCTTGGATGCCATAGAGGTCTATTAGTTTCTAGGTCATCTAGGCGGCTCATAACGCGAGTTCTCATCTTTAAAACTCTCTTTACTAACTCATTGAGTTTTCTTGGTCTAGAAGCATTAGAGTGAATGCCCTTAATCGCGCTCATAATCCTATGGTATCGAGTCTACAGAAGCATCCTAACTTAGGTCATTGTTTGGTCTAACTCTAGCACCCTAGTCTCCATTCGGACATCTATGCTCTAAATGTAAAATACACAATCAACCACTTGAAGCTATTATATTTTTTCATGCATTCATATAAGCTTAGTGGATAAATAAACCACCAATCACTCAGAGCACAGATCACAATATCCCATCCTTTTTATTAGTACAACAAAAAAATATAAATAACAACATACATCTCAAAATCTCATCTTAGAGGTATTTTTGTAGCTTCCTACAACATCCATGACAATCATGTCTAAATATGCTCTTTGAGGCCTAATTCATGTATATTCAAACTATCAAAGGTCAGATATGATAGCATCCTTAATCATCATAGTAACCTATATAAGTACTGCTCGAGAGGAGTTAATGGAAGGCACATGACTTCCCAAGCTTGTTTTCTCCTAGATGAGTACTCCAAAATTTTTAAAATCCTTCTAGTGGGACCTTATTCAAGTTTAATTAGTGTCAATATTAATACCAAGATGAAAATTAATGAAAAAAGAACTCAGACGCCCCTTCACGCACTGCAAGGGCTCCACACTTGGTCATGCGGCCTGCGTCAAGTTGTGTCGAAACTGGTCCCAAGCTCTCGAATGGATTATCAAATTCTACCCAATATTTTTCTAATTACATTTTTTTTTTTTGAGACAATGAATTGTTGGGACATGGAGCTTGGTGACTATTTTAGGTAAATATCTTGTAGATATATATATATCTGGTAGATATATATACAGTATAAACAAATTTTTTTTGAAAAAGTAGTACGGAAATCGAAGGGTGGAGATAAAAATAAAAAATAGAAAAAAAAACCTAACAAAGTTCTTGGTCTCCTTGAATTTTTCATTACAAATTGGTGGAGATCCAATGGTACAAAACAACCAAAAATGAACTTCAGTCGGTATCTAACGGCTGAGTTAGACAAAATTATATTTTTCACCTCAAAGTTTCAGGTAACCAGGCCTGCAGTTCCTGGTAACCATAAAGCGGTTAGGGAATTGGAAAAAAGAGTACCTAAATCTCTAAGGAAAAAACAACAACAATTTGAGTTCTTAACTCACTCACTTTTAGAAAATTTAGGAACTACACTCAGACCCATTTCCCTCCGACCAATTCCTACCCAGTCACCCACACTTTTTGTACAAGGAATGGAGGACTAAAAATGCATGGTACATATTTCCCCAATCGAATTCTTGAAGGTAGTGTTTTAGAGAAATTTTGACCAGTCTAATTCGAGACCTATAAATAAAATTTTCCTTAAAGGTGGTGTCCATAGAGTTTCTAGGAACCTAAGGAGTAAGCATGAAGAAGAGTTCGAGGGCTAATAAGCTCTGGAAAGGGAGAATCTTTTATCCCAAGCTTGGTCCGTTTCTGAAAATTAAATAATCCCTCCCTATACTCAATGTCGCTGTTTAGCTTCGTAGAGACCAATTGAACATTTTTCATTAAAGGAATCAAGATCTAAGGAGGTCTGGATTAGCATGATCAAGAGGTTGACTTTTCTAGTTGTAGGAACCCATGAACCGGAAAGCTTTGGCCCCAAAATTGAAGCTCTATAGTGTAATTCATCTAAAAGCCTTGTACCAGTAGATTAGAAAACGAAGAACTTTGCCGAAAACCACGAATGGAGATAAGCTCTCCAACCCCTGATCGGAGAAGGAAAGATGAAACCTGTAACGCCCCAGATCCACCGCTAGCAGATATTGTCCTCTTTGAGCTTTCCCTTTTGGGCTTCCCCTCAAGACTTTAAAATGCGTCTACTAAGGGAAGGTTTCCACACCCTTTGTTTTGTTCTCCTCCCCAACCAATGTGGAATATCACAAAACCGATTCTAGGTTCACAATAGATGAGTGATCCTTCTTCACGGATTGGCATCTTTGTGTACAGCTGACATAATTGGTCGAAACCAATTCCTACAGCTTTGCGTATGTGGGGGCTTTGTAGTGGGCATGCCGGAGTGGTTATCGGGCATGAATAAAAATCATGTGGGCTTTGCCCGCGCAAGTCCAAATCCTGCCGCTCATGAGATTTTATTGACGAAGTGACCTTGAAGACGAGAAATTGAAAAAAAATATCCTAGATGTTAGAAGAGAGAAAAAAAAAAAAAAAAAAGCCCTAAAATTTTTAAAAGTGGCACTGAAATTGAAAAAAATATCCTCCATGTTAAAAGAGCAAAGAAAAGTCCTAAAATTTTTAAATAAAAGTAACACTGAAATCCTGATTTCACCTAGATGGTCGAGAAAAAAGCAACAAGAATTTGGGTTCTTTAACTCACTCTTTTTTCCTGAAGGTCATGTCCATTGAGTTTCTAAGAACCTAAGGAGTAAACATGAAAAAGAGCTCGAGGGCTAGTATGCTCTGGAAAGTGAGAATCTTTTAGCCCAAGCTCTTGGGTAAGTTTTTGGTTAGTTTCTGAAAATTAAAAATATTCCTCTCTATACTCAATGACGCTGTTTAGCTTCGTAGAGATCAATTGAACATTTTTCATAAAGGAATCAAGAGCTAAGAAGGTCTGGCTTTTCTAGTTGTAGGAACCCATGAACTGGAAAGCTTTGGCCCCAAAATTGAAGCTCCATAGTGTAATTCATCCACGAGCTTTGTACCAATAGATTAGAAAACGAAGAACTTTCCCGAAAACCACGAACCTATAAGCTCTCCAACCCCTGATCGGGGAAGGAAAGAGGAAACTGATTCTAGGTTGACAATAGGTGAGTGATCCTTCTTCCGAGATTGACATCTTTGAGAATAACTGACATAATTAGTCCAAACCAATTCCTATAGCTTTGTGTATATGGGGGCTCATGTAGTGGGTGTGCTGGAGTGGTTATCGGGCACAACTAGAAATGATACGGTCTTTGCCCGTGTAGGTTTGAATCCTGCCACTCATGAGTTCTTATTTATGCATAAAGATTAAATTTTAATTTAAATCCTTGATTGATCTTTGATGTTAGAAGAGTAAGTTCTCATAAAAATATTAAAATAAAGATTAAATTTTAATTTAAATCCTTGATTGATCTTTGATGTTAGAAGAGTAAGTTCTCATAAAAATATTAAAATAAAGATTGTAATTTAATTTAAATCTTTGATTGATCTTTGAGGTTAGAAGTAAGTTCTCATAAAAATATTAAAAAATATTATAAATAATCCTTAAGGTTAAGCTTAGAAAGTAGAAAAAGCCGGAAATAATCTTTAAGGTTAAGGTTAGAAGAGTGGAAAAAGCCCGAAATAATCCTTAAAGTTAAGGTTAGAAGAGTAGAAAAAAACAAAAAAATTGAAAAAAGTAGCACTGAAATAATCCTTAAGGTGAAGGTTAGAAGAGTAGAAAAAGCGGAAAAATAATCCTTAAGGTTAGAAGAGTAGAAAAAGCCCTGAAAACAAAAAATTGAAAAAAGTAGCATTGAAATCCGGATTGGTGAGATCCAACCAATGAAACTAAGTCTGAAATATCAAAAAATATAATCCTTCAACTTAGAAGACTGAAATCTAAAAAATATGAAGTTGGACGCAACGATGGAACCTAAATCTGATAAGGATTAGTCTTCTAATAAAAAATTGAACCGAAGTCTGATAAGGATTACTCTTCTGATAAAAATAGAGTAGAAAAAGCTAGTAGAAGAGTAGAAGAGTAGAAAAAGCAGTAAAAACACAAAATTGGAAAAAGTAGCATTGAAATGAGGATTGTTGAGATCCAACCAATGAATCTAAGTCTGATAAAGATTAGTCTTCTAATAAAAAATTGAAACTAAGTCTGGTAAGGATTACTCTTCTAATAAAAATATCGGATTACTCTTCTAATAAAAATATTAAAAAAATATGAATTTGGACACAGCGACGGTGACGACCTGACGACCTGAAATTGAAAAAAATATCCTTGATGTTAGAAGAGTAGTATCCTTGATGTTAGAATCCTTGATGTTAGAAGAGTAGAAAAGGCTAGTAAAATCCTTAAGGTTAGAAGAGTAGAAAAAGCGGTGAAAACAAAAAATTGGGAAAAGTAGCACTGAAATCAGGATTGGTGAGATTTAAAAAATATGAATTTGGACGAAGCGACCCTAATGACCAGAAATTGAAACATACATCCTTGATTGATCTTTTGTGTTAGAAGAGTAAGTTCTAATAA
>NW_019268590.1:731982-734482 GCF_002738365.1 Cucurbita moschata | reverse complement strand
GAAGAAGAGAACTCTAATTCAGCTGCTGTTGATAGCAGAAGAAAGAGGAGACCAACAAGGATTGATTAGGGCAAAGAGGTGGACGTGAGAGCTCAATTGAAGGGAACTTCCATTGACGAACGACAACAAACCGGGATAACTCTCTATTTTCTTATTCTCTTTTCTTATTCCATCAATTTTACATGATGAAGATGCGGATTCCTCTGTTTAATTCAGTTTGTATGGAGAACTAAACTTGTTAGGGGAGGCGAGAGAGTTTTATATAGTTTAAGTATGTTGACGGTATGATTTTAGTTTATTAAAGAGTTGTTGTTAATGATTTACATGTGTGTTTAATTAGCTACTTTACATACATAGTTGTTCTCTTATTCGGGAGAAGAGAGGGAGCAATGAAATCCTATTTAATACTCTAGTTCCATAGCAAGGAGACTTGAAGGGTAATAGAAGGGTTAGGAATAATTCTTCTCCTAGAGCCTTGTTAATAGAAATTACAACGATTATGGAAATAATCACCATTCATGACCCTCGGGAGTGGGCTTGAGAATCTATTAAAAGAAACTAAAATCTACCACAAAACTCAACAAATCTATTTAATCTCTCTTAGCCGAACCTTCCTCATTATAGTTGTTTTTCTCATCATTTTCTGTTTTTCGACAGTAGTAGCATTCTGTTTAGTTTTGTTTAAGTAGTTAAAATACCCAAGCCCCTTTGATTGTTACAAAAAAAAAAAAAAAAAAAACTCACTTAATTTCCATCAATAAAATTAACAAAAAAAGATAGGTTCCCTGTGGAATTGATAATTTGCTTATTACTTGCTACTCGTGATAGTGTATACTTGCACTTATTCTTGTGAATTTTACATCATTTTATTATATACATCCACAAGTAATCATTGAAGCTTAGACTTAGCTTGTTTACATGCTATGCAACGAGTGTGAACTTTATTAACATCATGTCTCATTTTAGGCACCAAAAAAATAAAAATAAAAAAAGTTCAGAAAGCTTATCATAAGTTTTTGAAACTCTATGGCGTGCCATTAAACCACCTCCATAAGCTTCCCTTGGAAGTAACTCAGGTATGGAATAAGATGGTATGCAAAGTCTTCCTTTTCAAAACAAAAATCCATCTAACAAGTAATTATCCACAATGAGTCATTTTTCACAAGATTCAACAAAAGGAGCAAAAACTATGTTGGGTCCGTACAAATCCTTTATGTGTTCAAAACCCAACAACTTAGCATTCAAAGTATTGAGGAGGACATACAATCGTGATAAAGCATCTGCAACAATGTTCTCTCTACCTTGTTTATATTTTATGATGTAAGGGAATGTTTCAATAAATTTCAACCACTTGGCATATTGTCTACTGAGTTTGTATTTTTTTTTTTTTTTTTTTTTTTTGCTCTCAAATGCTTTAAACTTTCATGGTTCGTATGAACAACAAACTCCTTAGACCAAAGATAATGGTGCTAGGTTTGCAATGCATGAACCAAACATAAAGCTTTTTTTCATAAGATTTGGATACCTCAAATTCTGCACCAGTTAACTTCTCTCTAAAGAACATTAAAAGTTTTTGATTTCTCATTAATACAGCACTTATCCCTACTCCAACAGCATCACAATGAATTTCAAAAGCTAACTCAAAATTAGATAATGCAAGCAAGGGTGCAGAGCTCAATTTTTCTTTCAAAGTGTTAAAAGCAAGTTTTTGATCTTTTCGAATACAAAGGATACAATTTTCTTAATAAGTTCGTCCAAGGTGAAGCAATTTAACCAAAATCCTTAAGGAACCTACCCTAGAAACTTTTATGTATAAGAAGGGTTATTGATAATGAGTTAAATTTAGATCAAGTTAAGCATATGTATATGAGTGATTTGTAAAAGTAACCTTAAAAGGGGGATTTTGGTAAAGTAGTACTAAAAGGGTAAAATTGGGAATTTAAACCACATGAAATCCAATTTGCAAAGACAACCTTCATTATAAGTCAAATTTGTAAAAGTATCCCTAAAAAGTGGTATTATATAAAAATAGTCCTAGAAAGGTAAATTTAGATCCACACTAAAAAGCAAATTGGATGATTTCTCTACCACTTAGCGAAATTATAAAGATAGCAATTTGATTTGGCAATTAAATGGATTAATTGATCTAAGTGGATGAATTAAAGGATAAATAAAGATTTAGTTTTAAAATAAAAAGAGAAATTGGTGGTAAATAAAAAATTCAATCACTTTGGCATTGGCCAATTGTGAGGCTTCCATTAAAGGAGTTTAATTATTCGAATGTTGAAATATCAAGTAAATATCAGAAATTTGATTCTCTTCTTCCAAAATTCAATTTTCAAATGTCCATAATTAACCAAATCTTCCAACTATACGTTAGAATTAATTTTTGAGATCAGTCTCATTTAAAAACTCCTGCTATGGCCGTTCTAGGAATGAACTAAAGTAAGACGAATAGTAATTGAATTTGGCCATTCTTTCTTTTTTTTTTTTTTTTTTT
>NW_019268590.1:722641-731707 GCF_002738365.1 Cucurbita moschata | reverse complement strand
TTTTTTTTTTTTTTTTTTTTTTTTTTTATTAGAGAATGAACTAAAGTAATTTTCCTTTTTGAAGTCAAATTTGAGAGGGACAAGCATACATTTAGTTTACCCATCACTTTCAACAAATTTATTTGTGTTATTTCTAATTTGCTAGAGAGAAAAAGCCTTTCACATGGCTTTTACCTACTTAAGAGAGATCCCACTCTTTATTGTGGCCGACATTCAATTTTACACATAAAAAATAAGACGAATAGTTTATTAAAAGTGATTGATAATGTGATTGGAGAAGGAGATGGAGTTTGTACCAAATTCTTGCATCTCAATCATACCCATCTTGGGTTTGCTGCTTTTTTTGGGGCATTAGTAATTTCAATATGACTAACAAGATCTCTTAAAAAGTTGGATAAACCAACCACAAAAATTGTATAAAATAGATTTGAGTGAGAGAAAAAAAAAAAGATGATATATTATTCTAATTATACCTTACAAAAAGGAAAACATTGTAGTAAAATATGAAAACTTTAAAGTTTGTTAAGATGATGTGAGGCCTATCTTTAATGACAACACTTTTTTTGTTTATGTGATTTCCTATTGTTTGAATTGTTTGAAAATTTGGGAGTAATCCAAATCAATAAATATTATATGGTTTATAGTTAGGGATAAGATGACCAAACCTAAAATTCTTTGACCCTACAGCCTACTAGTCCAAATCTCAATCCAAATGCATAAAATAATATAAAAAGGAGTCTCCTTTCTTACATATTCTATTCTTTTCCATCACATTGAGAGATTCTGATTTCATTTAGAAATCCTATCTTTTGAGGGAATATTTACCTGTTGAATTTATAAATATTGTATTTTTTATAGTTACAGGTAACTTTCAACTTTTTAATAGGACTAAATTGAAAACCAAATATTTTCTTTTATGAATCTTTAAATATTTATTATTTTTTTTATTCTACTAATTTATTTTAATAAATCTATAATAAAATATCATTTACATAGTTATGGTTATTTTGAATATGGATAATTGAAAAGAAAAAAAAGAACTTTAATATGCCTTATATATCTTTTTAATTATAATATGAATCAAATTCAAAATATACCACCGTTCTTGTTAATTAAATAAGCATAGGTGAAACTAATAATATTTATTAAAAAAGAAAAAAAAACAATAATGTTGTTTGTTGTAAGCTTTTAAAATAAAATATTATAAGCTATATGTAGATGTAACTTGCTTTGTGGTGTTGTTAGTGAATGTCTAACATCCTTGGTTGAGGCGGTACCTTAATAAAATCTAGTAGGATAGTATGTCGGCTATTAATCTGAACATAATTTGTGGAAGGTTCACTAACAGGTCCTTCCACAAGGTTAAAGAGTCACTTTAAGTCTGGGGGAGTGACCTCGTGTACCAGTGAGCTACTATGCCACTTGTATAGTCGATTGCCTTCTTTTAGAATAGGTTTATATCATCGAGGCCTTGTTTAGTAGACCCCTAGCCACGATGGAACTAGTCATCTTGATGCGCTACCCTAACCGGTCTAGACCTAACTTAATGGTACCGCTCCTTTGGACCTATCGGTTGGCAGGCGGCGCTATTGGATACGACCTAGATCCTTAATAATGCTATCGGGTTACGATAGTGGATAGGGTGGTGGAGACTCTAATGGCACAATTTATAGTGTTAGCAGGCTAAAGCTACCTTAGTCATTCTTGGATACCATGGAGGTCTATTAGTTTCTAGGTCATCTAGGCAGCTAATAATGCGAGTTCTCATCTTTAAAACTCTCTTTGCTAACTCATTGAGTTTTCTTGGTCTAGAAGCATTAGAGTGCAGATCCCTAATCGCCGCTCATAATCCTAAGGTATCCAGTCTATGGAAGGCGCCCTGACCTAGGTCATTGTTTGGTCTAACTCTAGCACCCTAGTCTCCATCCAGACATCTATGCTCTAAATGTAAAATACACAATCAATCACTTGAAGCTATCATATATTTTCATGCATTCATACAGCAACGGAAGCGTCGCGGGAAGGAGAGAGAAAATGCGTCGAAAAATCGGCCGAAGTCGGGTAAGGAAGACGAGATCCACGGATCCGGGTCAACCTAAACCCAAAACCCAATAGAGCAGCCCGACTTCTTTCCCCTTAGCCTCTGCCTTTGGCCCAGCCCAACTACAGCGACCCAAACCTCAATCTAGCCCAGAAGCCACAGTTCAGCTGAACTGACTCGAGACCAGACCCACAATCCAATCGAATCGCCCTGCAACCCATTTACTTGCAGCCTAATCCAGTAAACGGAGGCCCAACAACCAGCCCGGCCCACTAGCCTTCTGCAGTAGTCGACCCGAATCGGAGTGCGACCGATGCACACCGCGGGACATGGCATGCTCTAATTTTGCCACGTGGCACACAACAGCGCAAGCGGTCCCTCGGCTCGGCTCTGCGTAAACGACTCAGTGGCTTTTCAGTTCGGCCCCCCTGTTCTCAGCCTGATTTCCACTGTTTTGACCCCCTCGGACTTGTTTTCGGCCCCGATTAAGGTATCCGAGGCTGTTTTAGAGTCGTATTTCACATTTATTGAATTATTGGTAAATAAATTACGAAATACTAATGGAAGGCGGCGAATGGTGTTATAGGAAACAAACCCCGGCAACGAAGGAAGCAGCTTTCACGGAACGTGAGCTTACGTTTAGTTGATTAGGGAATACTTCGGCCAAGGCCAACGAAGTAAATGTTCTTGCTATAGGATAGGCTAAATATTGTTTGATTTATGATGTTGTATGAGTATGACGCTGTGTTGTGCTGTATGTTAATTGTACGTTATTTATATTTCGATGCATGACGTACATGTTATATTCGATGCACTTAATGGCTTCTATGATGAGTATGATGTATGCATGACGATGTTATTAACATGATGATGTTTTCCATGTTGAACATGTCTTACGATGTTGTTTGCCATATTGCATCATGTCGTTAGATCGACATAGAACACAACCCTAAAAGTATGAAAATGATATTAATGTAAATATCCACGAGCACGTGTTACATAGTATAACCAAGAGATGAGACTAGAGGGTTGTATAAAAAAAGATGTATAATTAAACTTAGAGGGACCTCATGCATATTGCATGTTTATAAGTATAGGGCTACTTCCCCTAGAGATGATGAGTGTGGACACGCACCGTACGATGAGCGCGAATGCGCACAAGTGCAAATGCACATAGATGAGGGTGTTCATGAGGTGCATGACACTATGGGGTTCTGCTGACCAGAGAGTCCAAGAGGTGTGCGAGCGCCCTGGGGATTCACACTCGCACGTGTGAGTCGTGTGTAGGGAAGTACTATACATCCAATTTGTCCGAGACTAGAGGCCACCCTTAAGATGATTAAAGATAGGTCCCTAATTCATGATTATATGTATTTGCATTAGCATGGCCCCTATAGTGGGGTCACTTACTGAGTATTTCTCAGGTCGTGTGCCATGTTGTTTTTTAGGTAAAGGCAAGGCACCCATGTAGGTTGACGGTGGCATCGTGATTAGAGACTGTGGCGCGTGCATAGGATAGTTTCATATTTAAAATTCCTAGTCTTGGTTAGGATAGGGTGTCGTGCATTTCATTTATTTAAATTATTTAATTTGTAATTGTTTTTATCTTATTTTGAACTCCAACATGATGTTTGAAACACGTAAGTCCGGCAATGTTTTCTAGTCTTTTAACGTATTCTGAAGTTTTAAATTTTTTCGCTAATAAAAATGAGCATTTTTAGAGTTATATTCTGCATTAGAGATGAGCATGAGATGTTAGTAGCGACTCTGAGTATGTGAAAATTTAGGGTCGTTACAAGCAGCTTGCGAACACCTAAAAAAAAAAACAGGAAAACTGGGATGAGTATAAAAATTATACTGAGTAAGCCATCTACTTGTAGGCTCTCATCGCATTCTAAACCTAACAAAATTCTCACGGTTTTCTTTGGGCTTTCCCTTTCGGGCTTCCCCTTAAGGCTTTACCACCATTTATAAGGGTGCGAAAACCTTCCTCGAGCAGACGCGTTTTAAAGCCTTGAGGGGAAGCCTGAAAGGGAAAGCTCAAAGAGGACAATATCTGCTAGCGGTGGATCTGGGTCGTTACAATTTGGTATTAGAGCAGTCAGGTTATAGGTCCTGTAGACATTTAGGATAGAGGGTCGTGTCCTCTGTGACCTCGCTCGTCAAACACATATCGTTCACGACCAGACGTTCTCACGCGACGGAAACATAGAGACAAAGGTTAAGCTAGTATTTATAGAGTATACCATGACCGACTATGGCATTATAATTGCACATTACCTAGAAGATGTGTTATGAATGAATTATAACCATAGTTCCTTTTTCTATTGTGGTAGATAATGGCACCAAAGTGATGCAAACCATATATAGGGCCCGGACCCAAAAGGGGAAGAAGAGAGGAAGTTTAGGACACCTCGGTTCCAACACCTGAAGAAGAACAACCTGAATTTCAGGAGGAGGTTGGGGATACGCCCCAAACTAGCGAGGGGACAGTACCACAGCCATCAAGAACAAAAAGACGCCGAAGGAAGGCCAAGGCTCGAAGGCTGGTTAATACACCCCCTACTGCTCCCTTCTCCGAGGAGGTCCCATCGGGTCCAACCCTGTGTACAGCAGTCCCGCTAAACCAGCCGTTAGCCATGCCCACAGCAGAGATGTTCCAGACGTTCATGATGACCTCGATAGAAAATCAGGCTCTGACGAACCAAATGATATAAACCATGATGGCTAATCAATCAACAGGGCAAGGGGGCAAAGATTCAGGGACTATGACTGTGGAGTCTTGCTACTTAAGTGATTTCCAGAGGCATAAACTGTCTTCCTTTGACGGAGGCAAGGTGGATCCCATTGCCGTTGAGAATTGGCTAGAGGCCATAAAAACGGCCTTCCATTTCATGAACTGCCCGCCAGAGTATGAAATCCACTGTGGGACGTATATGCTGAAAGGAGGGGTGCACTTTTTGTGGAAGGGTGCTCAGAAGACCATTGTACCACAAGGAGAGTTTATTACCTGGTGTCAATTTAAAAATGCATATCTCCACAAATATTACCCAATCACTGCTAGAGTAAAAATGCAGACAAATCAGTGGAGGAATATGACTTGGAGTTCAATAGGCTGGCAAGGTTTTCTCCAGCTTATGTTAGTTCTGAGGAGTTGAAGGGCGAACGATTTATCGTTGGCCTGAGGGAGAAACTAAGGGTGAATGTGGCATCCCAGTCATCATTCATCTATGCGAAAGCCTTTCAAGTGGTGACCCTGCTCGACGCGTCTGCACCGACAAGCTGCAGTTGGGAACAGCACAATCATCTTACACTGTAGCCCAGGGAAAAGTGACAGACCCTAGCCACCCTAGAACTAGTAGACTGCCCGTGGCCGCACTGATAAAGGAAGAAGGGCCCCAGTATGAAACATGACCCTGTGTCCTAACTGTCGGCGTCCTCATACGGGGGAATGCAGAGCAGGAACAGGCGCCTGCTACAGATGCGGCCAGGTAGGGCACTTTGTAGTGGATTGCCCTCAGAGGAACGATCAGCGTGTCAACCGGCCTGCAGTACAGCATCAAAGGGGCCAGGGTGCTCAACATCAGCAGGGGTGAGCTGTAGCCCATGCAACAACAGCCAGGCAAGCTGACCAGCCTAATGCAGTTGTCACAGGTACGCTACCCGTATTTGGCCATCTTGCTTTAGTATTGTTTGATTCGGGTTCGACGCATTCATTCGTATCTAAGAAGTTTGTAGAGCTAGCACACCTAGAGAAAGAACTTTTAGAGATTACCCTATCAGTATCCACCCCTGCTCATGAGCTGTTGCTAGCTACCCATAGGGTTAAGGGAGGTGGTGTAACATTATCAGGACGTGTCATCAAAGCTACACTGATAGTGTTAACCATGCAAGACTTTGATGTCATCTTAGGTATGGATTGGCTAGGCAAGAATCGCGTTTTGATAGATTGCGAGACTCAAATAGTGACTCTCAGGCTCCTATCAGGGGACAACTTTACCTACAAGGGAGCCACTTTTAAAGGTGCCCCAAGCGTCATAACATCGTTAAGGGCTAAGAAGCTGATTCGTAGTGGCGCAAGTGCATTTCTAGCCAGTGTGATCTTAGACAATAGTAACAAACAAATAACCTCATCCGTACACATCGTCAGGGAGTTCGTAGATGTCTTCCCGGAGGATCTACCAGGTCTACCCCCAGCTAGGGAAGTCGATTTTGGGATCGACTTGGAACCAGGAACTGTGCCAATCTCCAAGGCACCTTACAGGATGGCACCTGCAGAACTCAGGGTATTGAAGGAATAGTTGCAGGAGCTGTTGGATAAGGGTTTAATCTACTCAGTGTATCACCCTGGGGAGCCCCAGTTCTGTTTGTCAAGAAGAAGGACGGGTCCATGCGATTGTGTATTGATTACAGGGAATTAAACAAGGTCACTATAAAGAATAAGTACCCTCTCCCGAGAATTAACGACCTGTTTGATCAGCTACAGGGAGCAACAGTCTTTTCCAAAATTGACTTAAGGTCGGGGTATCATCAGTTGAGGGTCAGAGAAGGGGACATACCCAAGACAGCCTTCAAAAGTTATTATGGACATTACGAGTTTCTCGTTATGTTCTTTGGCCTTACCAATGCACCAACATTTTCATAGAACTAATGAACAGGGTGTTTCAGGAATTCTTAGACACTTTTGTCATAGTGTTCATCGACGACATACTGAGAGCCCAGCAGTTGTATGCCAAGTTCTCTAAGTGCGAGTTTTGGTTGTCTGAAGTAGCATTTCTGGGTCACGTGGTGTCAAGCAAGGGGATTATAGTGGACCCAGCTAAGATAGAAGCGGTGATGAGGTGGCCAAAGCTGACCACAGTCACAGAGGTGAGGAGCTTTCTGGCTAGCTGGATATTACAGAAAATTTGTCCAGGATTTCTCCAAAATTTCCTCAGCGCTAACTCAGCTAACCAAGAAGGGCAAGCCTTTTTCTTGGACTCCAGCCTGCGAACAGAGTTTCCAGGAACTCTAGAAGAGGTTGGTAACTGCACTAGTCCTTACAGTTCCAGACGGGTCAGGTAATCTCGTGGTGTACAATGATGCATCTCGACAGCTGAAGGAATATGCTTCTCGATAGAAGGGTAAGGTGATAGCGTATGCTTCTGACAACTGAAGGAATATGAACGCAACTACCCCACGATGACCTCGAGTTAGCAACGGTAGTATTTGCTCTAAAAACGTGGCAACATTACCTGTATGGGGAAAAAGTACAAGTCTTCACTAATCAAGTACTTATTCACGCAAAAGGAGCTCAATATGAGACAAAGGTGATGGTTGGAACTTGTAAAGGATTATGACATAGAGATCTTGTACCATCCAGGCAAAGCCAACGTGGTAGCTGATGCATTGAGCAGGAAGGCTGTGCATACTTCTGCGATGATCACCACACAGGAAAGACTACAAGATGAGATGAAGAGGGCTGGGATAGACGTGGTGGTTAAAGGTGGTAATGTTCAGATGGCACAATTAACCATACAGCCCAACCTACAAAAAAAAATTATCGATGCTTAGAGGTCTGATGAACACCTCAGTAAAGTGTGGAGTCAGACTGAGACAGAGAGGCCAGCAGGGTATTCTATCTCCTCAGACGGGGGTCTACTATGGCAAAACCGTCTATGCGTTCCCCGAGATGAGGGAATCTTAAAAGATATTATGATCGAAGCCTATGATACATCTTATATGTTCCACCCTGGAAGTACGAAGATGTATCAGGATCTAAAAAGATATTATTGGTGGTCCAAAATGAAGAGGGACATAGCGGATTTCGTAAGCCGTTGCTTGACCTACCAGTAGGCGAAGGTCCCGAGGCAGCACCTAGTAGGATTGCTACAGCCCCTGAACGTTCCTCAGTAGAAATGTGAAGCGTCTGTATGGATTTCGTCTCGGGTTTGCCAAAGACAAAGCAGGGTTTCAACGTCATCTGGGTTGTTGTGGACAGATTGACCAAGACGGCCCACTTCATTCCAGGAAAGTCCACATGTCGAGTGGATCGGTGGGCTCAATTATATATCAAGGAGATAGTACGCCTACATGGGGTACTAGTGTCCATAGTATTAGACCGGGACACTAGGTTCACCTCTCAGTTTTGGAAGAGTCTGTAGAAAGCACTAGGAACTCAATTGAAGTTCAGTATAGCGTTCCATCCTCAAACGGACGGACAGACTGAAAGACTGAACCAGATTTTAGAGGATATGTTGCGAGCCTGTTCCTTAGATTTCTCTAGGTGCTGGAACGAACATTTGCTGTTGATGGAGTTTGTCTACAATAATAGTTATCAAGTGACCGATGGCCCCTTTTGAGGCACTATATGGGCGTAGGTGTCGAACACCAGTGTTTTGAGACGAGGTAGGCGCGCAGCAACTACTAGGACCAGAGTTCGTTCAGGTCACCAACACTACGGTGCAGAAAATCAAGAAGAGGATACTCACCGCACAGAGCCGCCAAAAAAGCTATGCAGATGTGCATAGAAGGGACCTCGAATTTTTTTTGGGTGACCACGTGTTCTTGAAGGTAGCCCCCATGAGGGGGGTGTTGAGGTTCGGAAAGAAGGGGAAACTGAGCCCAAGGTTCATAGGCCCCTTCGAGATTCTAGAAAGAGTAGGGGCTGTGGCTTACAGAATTGCCCTGCCACCAAACCTTGCTGCTGTGCACAATGTGTTCCACGTATCCATGCTGCGAAAGTACACTCCAGACACTACTCATGTAATCGAGCATGAGATGCTTCCTCTTCGGGAGGATCTGTCTTACAAGGAGAAGCCTAGCAGAATTTTGGCTCGAGACACTAGGCGGTTGCGCAACAAAGATATTCCCTTGGTAAAGGTCTTATGGGGTAACCGCCATGAGGAAGAGGCAACCTGGGAATGAGAAGAGGACGTGAGGAGAGCTTATCCTGAACTCTTCCAAGAGATAGCTACTTTCGAGGACGAAAGTTCCTAAGGAGGGGAGAGTTTGTAACGCCAAAAAAAAAAAAAAAAAAAAAAAAA
>NW_019268590.1:642885-722302 GCF_002738365.1 Cucurbita moschata | reverse complement strand
AAAAAAAAAAAAAAAAAAAAAAAAAAAAAAAAAAAAAAAAAAAAAAAAAAAAAAAAAGCTAAGTCAACTAAGGGGCAAAAATGTCATTTTGCCCCTCCAGCCATAACAGGGGTTCAAAGAAAACCCCGTCAAATCCCCTGCAAAGGAAAAAGAGAGTTAGAGAGAAAACGGAGAGGAATCAGCCGCGAAGTTTATCGAATCATGTCGAAATCAACCTTCAGACGAGACTTGTATAAGGACTCAGAGGCTACCTGTAACGCCCCGTTAGGTTTAATATATATATATATGTGTGTGTGTATTAAAATAAAATTAACAAAATAAAGAAAAGAAAAGAAAAAAAAACTGACCACCTCCTTTAATCTCTCCGTCCATCCCCTAAAATACCTCCTTAATCTAGTATCAATAATTCACCAAAAACAGAAATAGAAAGATTTTTTTTTTTTTATTGAGGAAAAAAATGCATATAATGGAGAGATGGTTATACAATAATGGAGAGATCAATGGAGAGATGGTAGGTAGAGGAAGAGAGATGTCATTTGAAAAGGTTAGTAAGATTTACCTTTTCCTATTAGCAATTGTTTAGGTTAGAAATTTAGAAATTATCCGTTGAATGATCTGAATTAGAAATTATCTATCCTAGCTAGAGTCCATTCAAAGAAAGAGAGGAAGATAGGGAAAAGAAAGATCTGAAAGACATTCAAATAAAAGAAAAAAAAGAACGAAAGATTTGGAAACAGTCAAATAAAAGAAAAAAAAGAACGAAAGATTTGGAAACAGGATGAATAGGAAGATCAGTAAAACAAATTCAAAAAAGAAAAAAGAAGATTTGGAAAACAGGATGAGAAGGAAGATAGGAAAAAGGAAGATCTGGAAAGCATATTCAAATAAAAAAAAAAAGAACTAAGATTTGGAAACAGGATGAGAAGGAAAATAGGGAAAAGGAAGATCTGTAAAGCATATTCAAATAATAATAAAAAAAAAAAAACTAAGATTTGGCAAATAGGATGAAAAGGAAGATCTGGAAAACATAGTCAAATAAAAAAAAACTAAGATTCGGGAATAGTAAATCCAAAGGAAATTTGGGAATAGAATTAAACTATTTAGATATAGGAGTAAAATTAAACCCCGGGAATAAACTGCTCAAAAGAATTATAGAATTAAACTCATTCGAGAAAGTGATAAAAAGAATTAGATTTAAATTGCTTAAAATAATCAGATATGGAGGTAGAATTGAACTACTCAAAATAATTAGAGTGCAAAGAAAAAAGAGAGAGAGAGAGAAGATAGTACGAAAGAAAAGAAAATTAGAACGAGTTGAAAATTGCAAGTACTGTTTATATGACAAGTACTGTAAACAGAATTAAAATATAACATAGAAGAGAAATAAGTGAGGAAGGAAAATGGAAAATATGAGAAATTATTATATTTGTATCTATAGGATATAACATTAAATGTTGAATTATACAAGCCACTTGAAATATTGATGAATGAACTATGTCGTACGATGCGGTATATGAGTTATGATGATGTGTGAGTTATGATACTTGATGATGTGCTCAGTATATATATATTTTGATGAATGTCGTACTTGATATGTTTGATGCACTTTGTGGCAATATGATGAGTATGATGATTGCGTGACGTTTACCTTAATATGATGATGTTTTCCATATTGAGCATGCTATATGATGATGAGTGCCATATTACATCATGTCGTTAGATTAACATAGGACACAACCCTAAGAGAGTGTAAATGATATTAATATAAATATCCACGAGTATGTGTTACCTAGAGTAACAAAGAGATGAGACTAGAGGGTTGTGTCAGAAGAGACATTATGATGGATTTAGAGGGACCTCATGCATTGTATGTTCATAAGCATAGGGCTACTTCCTCTAGAGATGATGAGTGCAGACGCGCACCGTATGATGAGCGCGAATGCACACAGGTGCGAATGCACACAAATGAGGTGTTCATGAGGTGCATGACACTATGGAGTTCCCCTGACCTCCGGACGTCGCTACAGATTAGCTTGACCAGAGGGTCTAGGGGGTGTGCGAGCGCCCTGGGGATTCACACTCGCACGTGTGAGTCGTGTGTAGGGAAGTACTACACATCCAATTTGTCCGAGACTGGAAGCCACCCCTAAGATGATTAGAGATAGGTCCCTAAATCATGATTGCATGTGTGTGCATTTGCATGGCCCTCTATGGTGGGGCCGCTTAATGAGTATTCTTTGAAATACTCAGGCTGTGTGCCACATCATTTTTCAGGTAAAGGCAAGGCACACTTGTACGGAGGACGGCGGCATCGCGAGCAGAGACTGTGGCACGTGCATAGGGTAGACTCATATTTAAATTTCTAGTCTTAAGTTAGAATAGGTTGTTTTGCATTTCATTGTTTTAAATTATTTTGTATTTGTTTTTGTTTTCTCTAAATTTCAGTATTTCATATTTAAACACGTAAGACCATGGCTGTGTTTTTTAGAGAAGAAGTTGTTTTAAAAGTGTTTTTGAAGTTTACGTTATAAATTATGTTCATGTAAGAGTTTTATTTCTGCATTATAGATGAGCATGAGACGTTAGTAGCGACTCTGAGTATGTGGAAATTTAGGGTCGTTACACTACCGCTCTATCAAAATCCAAGAACGTTTCGCGGGTAAGGTTCTGAATAACATTTTTCAGATCTGAGTTTTTTCCTATGTGAATCTAGCCCTAAAATGTTGAAATATTCACCTAAGAAAAACTCTACGCACGATCTGTGAAGAAGTTTGGCCGAGACCTCAACACAAAGGCAGAGATCCGAGAATCATCTGAGAACGGTGAGTGAATTTTCGACGCTCTTAACTCATCTGGTAGTCAAGCAAAAAATTACAAAAAAAAATACTAGGACATAGCCCGTAACACGATCTAGAACTTTGCCGAAGAAATCATATCAATCCGATCTACGGATCGAAGGATATGAAAATCAGAAAGGGGACTAAGTTACGGATTACAGAGGATAGAGAAGAAAAAAAAAAAAAAAGGTCGGCTGGCGAGCGGAGGATGGCGGCGTGACAGACGTCGGACGCGTCGACCGTCGACTGGAGCAACGCAGCTTTAGCAAGGTGACGACATGTCGCCTGCAAAGCTGAGCTGAACTGCAAACGCGAGCCGAGCCGAGCCAGACCGAATCGGCCGACCCGCGACTGCGCAAGGGCTGCCGCGCGTGGTAGGCACGCGTGCGGCCTGCGATTGGCGCACGTCCACGAGCGTGGTCAACGCACTACTGGCGCGTGAGCGCGCGTGAAACGGCTGTTTTGGCCCGGTTGCCCTCTGTTTGCCCGATTTTTGTCCTGGTTCCAGTTCTAATACTGTTTTTACATGAATAGGGACATAATCTAAGGAAATCAATATTTTTGGACACCGCACGAGCGAAGAAACGCTAGCAAAAAGGTACGCGTCAACCAGGTAAGTCACCACCCGGTATTTAGAAAGAAATACTTGTAGGATTTGCTTGGATTGGATGCATGCTATTTATTTTGTTTCAGATTAGCTCTCCATGTAAAATATTAGCCAGAATAATTGTAATGAGTGTATTGGGTGAATTATCTGAGTGTTGCTTGCATGCTTTAAGCTTCCGCCGTATGTATGCATGCGTTTAATTTATGTTGGAATTGTGTATTCCACGTTCCGGGTGCTTGATGGATGAATTCACCCCATTGAGCGCGAACTTCGTGCTCTGGGTGCTTGATGGAGGTCATCGCCCCGTTGAGCCGGTATGCCTAGTTTGCATGAATTATATATTATGAGGTTAGAAGACGGTTGCATGCACACTCTGTTAATTGCTAGGGCCAATTTCTATGATAAGCTTAGGGGATTACTGTTAGTAGCAATATGTCTCTCTAGCCAGACCTAACTTTCCCCTAGGAACTTAGCGGTTTACCACGGTAACAAGGTACCTCAGGAGTGTTCATAGATTGCTAGTGTGAGAACAGTATCTATAGCTTCGTGGGAGGACCAAGGGTCCCTGGTCAGTCCTTACTGCTCCTAGCCATTTCGCATGGGAAATATGTCCCTACATCGGTACAACCCATTAGCTGCATGGGAACGAGTTGGGTCGCGCCCCCCCCCCCCCATAGGGGGACTATATGGGCGTAGGGGTATTCAGCACGCCCTTAGGCTAGAAACCATGTAATCCCAGATAACCATGTAAAGGTTGCACCTCATAGAGAGATACCGACCATATTAGCTTGGCGTAAGGAACCTCTAGGCATTTAATGAAAAGACGATGAATCGTTTGAACCCAAGGGGCAAGCTCCAAGGGACTAAGATTAGAACTAGATGTACAAGAACCAAATTAGGAAACTGTGGGAACCTGTTAAATTAAGATGCGAAGAGAGCCTACAAGTAGGTGGCTTACTCAGTATAATTTTTATACTCATCCTTGCTATGTTTTCCTTTTTTTAGGAGCGCGAGGCGTCAGTCAAGGGCAGGCGTGATGGAGACGGGGATTATCACAGAGGAACGGGTTGTTCCGAGGCATCAGTCAGTCTTTATTTTGTATTTGCATTCTTTCAAAATTTATTTCCAAACTGTCATGTGTTCGGTTGTTTGTCATTCAAAAACTTTATTGGAATTTAAGGATTTTCTTTATTTCATATTTAAATCACTTGCATTTGTGTCTTGTCATTAGTCACGGTCCGTAGTAAAATATTGGGTCGTGACAAATTTGGTAGCAGAGCCAAACATCAGACAATGTGCCAGCCTTCTCGCTGTTACCCGAAGGGGATAGACACAAGGCAGTGTGCCAGTAAGGACGCCGGTCTCACATTGATGAGAGGAAGGAAAGAGTGCCAGAGAGGACGCTGAGCCCTAAAGGGGGGTGGATTGTGATGTCCCACATTGGTTGGGGAGGAGAACAAACCACCATTTATAAGGGTGTGGAAACCTTCCCTTAGCAGACGCGTTTTAAAGCCTTGAGGGGAAGCCCGAAAGGAAAGCCCAAAGAGGACAATATCTGCGAGCGGTGGATCTAGGTCGTTACAAATTGGCTCTAGGACGTCTGGTTCTAGTCTTAGCCCCTTGGGACTTCTCTTTGGAGCTTGCTCCTTAGAGTTTCACTGGTTCTCCATCCATTCATTTGATACTTAAGAATCCCTTATGGCGGGCTATAATGAATGGTATCTCTCTATGAGGCGCTACCTCGGCTAATGGCTAAGAGTAGTAAGAACTAATCAGGAACCCCTGGTCCTCCCATAAAGCTATAGATACCGTTCACACAACTAGCAGCTAAAGAACACACATTTCTTCGCTGTGGTAATCTATTAGGTTCCTAAGGGAAGGTTGTATCTAGATTTAGTGACTTGTCACTCCTAACTACAAATCCCTATACTCATAGTAATGGGTCATGGAAAATAACAGAGTGTGCATGCAGTTGTCGTCTAACATCATCATACATAATTCATGAAAACTAGACATGCATACTCCATAGGGCGATGACCTCCATCAAGTACCCGGAAAGCAGAGTTTGCGCTCAACGGGGTGATGTCATTCCTCAAGTGCTCAAAAACACGGAGTTCACAATTTAAACATGAATTAAACATATGCATATGTACAGCGGAAGCTTAAAACATACAAGCAACACCCAGATAATTCACCTAATATGCTCATAACAATCAATCTACCTGAATGAGAAAATAATATGATAATTCACCCAATACGCTCATAATAATCAATTTTCCTAATCTCATTCATGGCTCATAACAATCAATCTACCTGAATGAGAAAATAATATGATAATTCACCCAATACGCTCATAATAATCAATTTTCCTAATCTCATTCATGGAAAACTAATCTAAGGCAAATGTACTAGCATGCATGTAATCCAAGCGAATCCTACAAATATTTCTTCCTAAATACAAGGCGGTGACTTTCTTGGTTGACATGTGCCCTTTTGCCAGCGTTTATGCACAAATAGAGTGTCCAAAAATATTGATTTTCCCTATTAGGTCATATTCGCATAAAACATCATCAGAATTGGAATCGGGACAGAAGTCGGATGGACGACAAACAGAAACTCACGTGCTCCCACGTGTCCTCACGCGTTGCCACACATCCTCACGTGCCTCCATGTTCTCGGACGAAGTCTAGTCGCAGGTGTCATGTGCAGGTTGTTTGTAGTTGCGGTTCGCTGGGCCAGTTCAGTTTGCAGTCCAATTCAGTCAGCTTGTTCTGCGGATCAACTAGACCAAAGGCTTCAGGTTGGATCGTCTATTGGGTTGTGCCGTGGGTCAGACGGAGTTGCTGCGTGTCGATGGTCGTATGGAGTTGCGTCGCTCAACACTGTATGTGACGCGCTGCTCCACGCACCGAGTGACATGTGTCACTTTTTCGTCGATGCTCTCCTCCTCTTGCCGGTTGACACGTGACTCGCCGAGAAATTTTCTCTCCAACGTTCTTGGAAATCGGCTCAGATCTTTGCCTTCGGACAAGAATTTTGACTAGTTTCCCTCGTGCGTCTTTTGGAGAATTCCCTCTAGATGAACATATCAAAATTTTAGACTTTGATTCACAACGGAGAGTTCTAGATCTGGAAAAATGCTCAAGATCTTACCTTACGGATTCTCAATTTTCTTGATAGAAAAATGGAGCTCTGATCACCAAAATCCTCTTCTTCCTTCCAAGGAGTCCTTACACCTAGATCGTGGCTAGAAACTACTTACATGGTGGTCCGATTAGATTCTCGGCGGCGGCTTTCTTGCTCTCACTCCCAAACTTTCTCTCTCTACATTTTTCTTTCTATGCAGGTATGGTGCTAGGGTATCAAGGACCCATATTATGGTTGGAGGGGCAAAATGACTCATTTGCCCCTCTGTTGACTTTGATTGGATTTTTTTTCTTTTTCTTTTTCTTCGGGTGCTAGAGTAGAAAACCAAACCACAAAATATGTTACTGTTCTTTCTGTAAGCACCTTGGGATGCTTGATATTGTGCGCCAATCAAGTACCATGCGGATGAGCAGTAGGTGCAAGATCCACAGTTGAGGGGATAGCCGTTGCGAGGGGAGTTGTCGGTGCTACAGCAGTTGGTCGACCAGCGGTCAAGGACCCAACCTGACATTGTGCACTCTGAGGCGGGCCAGGAGACTAGTCCCCAAGATTAGAGCTCAAAGAATTCGGATGTTTCCCAGGCGATGCGGGAATATACTCTGTTGGTAGACAGTTCGAGGTCCCAATAATTAGCGTAACAACCGATATCAATTTGTGCGGCAGCAACGCGGATGATTGTGACGGCAATCCAAAAATTGATGTGGGCACCAAATTTTTGGCATCCGAAGTGTTAGTAGGCACATATATATGCATATGATCATTCTCCAAATTAGTACTACTGTTACCCAAATGCAAGGTACACAAATCAAGGGCATTATGCATCAACTGCAAGGTTGAGGAAGAATTGGGTAGGGCTCACTTGAATGATAAATATTCTCATCAAATATGACGTCTGTAGAAATATAGACACGACCAGAATCGGTGTTAAGGCACTTATGCCCTTTATATAAAGAACTATAGCCTAGAAAGACACATTTCTTGGATTGAAAATAGAACTTTTGTTTGTTAGAAAGGCGAAGATGAGGCCAACAAGCACACCCAAAATTTTTTAATAAGGAGTAAATTTGGTGGGGTATGGAAAAGACGCTCTAAGGGGCATTTGTTATCAATGACACAAGGAGGAATACGATTTATGAGATATGTGGCTGTAAGAAACACATCATCCCAAAATTTAATACAGACATCAAAATGAGCTAGAAGGGCTAGGCCAGTTTCAACAATATGATGGTGTTTGCGTTCAGCAAACCCATTTTGTTGATGCGTGTGAGGGCACTGCCCTCACACGATGAACAATTCCAAAGGAACAAAATAATGTGTTATGAATTTTGTGATATTCCCCACCCCAATCAACTGGATACACTTGATTTTAGTATCTAGGAGGCGCTCAACATGAGCTTGAAACTGCAAAAGTATATCAGGAGCTTCTGTACGATCATGCATCAAATAGATCCACGAAAATTTACTGAAATCATCAATGAAACTAATATAATAATTGAAGCCCCCAACAAATGGAGGTGCAGGACCCCAAACATTCGAAAATAATCAGTTGCAAAGGTGACGAAGAACGATGAAAAGAACTAGTGTATGGTAATTGAAGACTTTTTGCTAACAAACACGCATTACAAACTGGCAAAGGTGACTCACTAGCAAACGAAATATTATTGAGATGCAAAATTGACTTCACTACTTGAGATGAAGGATGTCCAAGACGTGCATACCATTGGATATGAGTAGTAGATCTGTTCACTAAGGCATGCTTGAGATTATCGACATCAAATGGCTTGATAGGATAGAGACCAGACTCACACCTCCTGTCTATAAGATTTTCCTCGACCGTCAGTCCTTAATAGAAAAATGTCAAGGATGGTATTCAAAGAATACATCATTATCATGGGAAAATTTATGAACGGAAAGAAGATGTTTGGAAATTTTAGACACATGCAAAATATTACGGAATGCAAGTAGATGAGCATAAGTATTAATTGAAGAATGACCAGTATGCAAAATCTGCAAACCTGCTCCTTTGCCAACTTGAACTTGTTCACCTCCATGATATTGTTTACGCACAACGAGACGATCCAACTCACTGGTGATATGATTAGTGGCGCCTGTGTCGCTATACCAATTTGGATCAATCTTGTAGGAGGAAGTAGTCACCAGTGCCGCAAAAGAAGATTCATCATGATAGGACTCATCCATCCTATACTAGCAGCGAATGACAGTATGCCCCACTTTGCCGTAAATCTGGCAAGAAGGACGAACAGAAGGGTCATGACGATCACAAATAGGACAAGAGGGCGCACCACCTCAAGAATGACCATGATCCTTACGCTCACGGTTCTTCTGCTGACCACCACGATCATCATAATTGGCCGAATATCCAAGATTTAATTGAAGTTCAGCCTGGTGTTGTAGTTAGCGAGCTTCAAATGCCACTAAGTGTGCAAACACATCATCAAGTGTGAGGGCTTCACTCTTGATAGTCATCGAGGTGACGAAGGTCGACGCCATGGTAGATGAGATCGTGTTGGAGATGATGGATGTGGAGGAGGAAGAAGATATGGTAGACATTGTTAATGAATAAACCTTGGCTCTAGTACCATAGCATAGCACTTCGATACGTAACCTAACCTTAGTGTTTCATTAATATATCTTACTCCTATCATTATATTACGTTTAGTGCATCCTTCTCGTATTCTATCTCAAACATATCATTGAACACCTCGTATCGAAAGTGTTATCATACAATTCACATATTATAACATATACACATCTTATCATAAGCATATCGATCCATAAACAATTCACACACATCAATATATATTACACGTGCAGAACCACGGGACACATGTCAACATCATAACCATGCCAACAATATGGCCACTTACTTGGATGGACTTAGCCGAAGTTTTATCTAACCCCAAATTAGCTTGCTTGCATCCCTCGAATTCGTTCTTACTTATGCAAGGTGCTTCACCCTATTAAAGATGTTCACAGAATTCATTCCGTAATTCTAGCTTCTAAATTTTGTTAAGTATTTAACAAATTCTTAATATTTCCATTTAGATTTATATTTCTTAGAATATAAATGTCTTACAATATAATGCCTACTCACATCAGATTTATTAGATACTATAATTTATATTTGAGATTTACTTTACGAATGAATGAGAATGTGTGTTTGTTATTATATTTACTAATATAATAATTTAATATTTTTTAGATCTTCCTTTTATATATATATATATATCTTCCATTTTCTCTCTCTTATCCTCTATGTTTTTCATTCTATTTTCTTTTTCTGTGTTTTTATTTTTATTTTATTTTATTTTATTTTTGTGTTTTCATCAAGTTGGCCATATGAATCCATTGTTACTCTCCCATCTTTCCTTTTATTTTATTTTATTTTTCTATTATAAATTGGACATTCTCTTTGTACTTTCTTTAATAGTTCTCTCTCTCTTTATATATATTTTTTCTTTTGAATAGGTTAAGAATTTCCAAATCCTTTTTTTTTATTCGGTTCACATATCGAATTACCTTGCTGATCAAAATTAAGATTAAAGAAAACTCGTTTTTAAACTCGTGATTTGGAACACTCCACAAGAGGTTTGATCAATATCACTTGAATGACTAGCATGCAAGTTCTAAATACAGGAATTTGCAAAGTAACCTTAGCTCTCAACAAACCTAAAATAAAAACTCTATTTTTTTCGATTTTGAAATGTGATGTCTACCATGAATGAAAAAAAGACTATATAGTCTTTGAAAACCGTAACATATGTAAGTTAAATACACTCATGACTAGTTAAAAAGAGATACTCATAACCTCCATATTAGGACATGGTAATCTACATCAAAAGGACTCAAATCAATAACATTAAAAGTTGCACTAACACCATACTTACTTGGAAAATGAATTTTATAAACATTTTCGTTGGTACGCTCAAGAACTTGGAAAGGTTCATCTCCTCATGGCAAAAGCTTAGATTTTCTCTGAGTGAGAAATCTTTCTTTTCGAACATGTACCCAACCCCAATCTCTCGGCTTGAAGATGACAATCTTGCGTTCTTTATTAATTCAAGAGGAAACTTTGAAATTTTGCTTCTCAATTTGTTCTTTTATTTGCTTGTGTAGTTTATGAACAAACTCTACTTTGGTATTTGTCTCAAAATTCACAAACTCTTTTGACCGCATAGGTAACAAAATCAATGGTTTAAAGGATTAAAGTCATAAACAATTTCAAAAGGTGTGTATTTAGTAGTGTTATGAACAACCATGTTATATGCAAATTCTATAAATGACAAACAATCCCAACCCCAAGTCTTAAGATTCTTATCAATAATAGTTGAATATACTAGTTTAGTTCTCAACTTACCCCAAAAAACACGTCATAAGTGGCTTAAAAATTTAACATCACCATTACTAACTATGCTTAAGAATGTTATGCAATTGTACAACTTCGCTAAAGAACAAGTCAACAATATGTTTTGCATCATCAGTTTTGTGACACGGAATAAAATGAGTTAATTTACTAAGTCGATCAACCACAATAACTATGCTATCACAACTTTTCCTAGTCCTAGGTAACCCTACATCAAAATCCATTGATCTATTAATCCAAGGACCATTAGGAACAGGTAATGGGGAATATAAATCATGTGGTTGAAACTTAGATTTAGCTTGTTTACATGCTATGCAACGAATGCGAACTTTATTAACATCATGTCACATTTTCGGCACAAAAAAATAAAAATAAAAAAATTCAAAAAGCATATCATAAGTTTTAGAAACTCCATGGTGTGCCATTAAACCATCTCCATGAGCTTCATTAGAAATAACTAAGTTTGGAACAAGTGGTGGGCTATAAAGAGGTTAGGGCGTTCATTCTGGGCCTTTAATCCGAGGAACGAGTCCCTAAATCTCAAGAAAGAAACAATCAAGAACCATTTGAGTTTTTAATTCACTGCGTTTTTAGAAGAGTTCTGGGCTGCACTCAACCAATACCTACACGTTCAAAATAAAGTTACCACACTTTTGTAGAAGGAATCGAGGGCTCAAAATGCATGGAACACATTTCCCCGATCAATTTCACGAAGGTAGTTTTCGAGAAATTTTGACGATCTAATTCGAGCACTACAGATCAAATTTTCCCTAAAGCTCGCGCCCATTGAGTTTCTAGGAACCTAAGGAGTAAGGGTGAAGAAGAGATCGAGGGCTAATAAGCTCGGGAAAGGGAGAAATTTTTAGCTCAAGCTTTTGGGTGCGTTTTTGGTCAGTTTTTGAAAATTAAAAGATCCCTCCCTATACTCAATGACGCTGAGCGAGACCAACTTCTTTAGCTTCGTAGAGACCAAATGAACATTTCTCATCAAGGAACCAAGAGGTGAGGAGGTCTGCAGTTGCCTATGGCCAAGAGGTTGACTTTTCTTGTTTTTGGAACCCATAAACCAGAAAGCTTCGGCCCCAAAATTGATGCTCCATAGTGTAATTCATCCACGAGCCTTAGACCAAAAGATTTGTGGGAAGAAAAGGAAGAAATTTGCCGAACACCACAAAGGGAGATAAGCTCTCTAACCCCCTGATCGGGGAAGGAAAGAGGAAACGGATTCTGGGTTCACAACAGGTGAGTGATTCTTCTTCCCCGATTGATATCTTTCTGTTCGGCTTACCGAATTGGCTGAAGCCAATTGGTGCGCCTTTGTGTGTGTGAGGGCTCATGTGGTGGGCGTGCCGGAGTGGTTATCGGGCATGACTAGAAATCATGTGGGCTTTGCCCGCGCAGGTTCGAATCCTGCCGCTCACGATTTTATTTCTTTGTTTTCATTTTTTTGTTTCCCCGATGATTGGCGGGGAGGATGCTTAGAAGCGCACGAAAAGCCCTGGAAGCACACAAATTGAAAATGTTTCATTTTTGTTTTTACCGAGGATTGGCGGAGAAGATGCGTTGATGTCAGAAGCCCACGAAAAGCCCTCAAAGCACACAAATTGAAAAAGTGGCACTAAAATCCAATGATTTCACGTGTATCGTCGTCCCCTCCCTTGAATTTTTCATTCCAAATTGGTCCAGATCAAACTGTCCATGTCATCCAAAATTGAACCTACGTCTATAGGAGACCGTCACGCTCTCATTCGACGGCTGAGTTGGGCAAAATAGTATTTTTCGTCTCGAAGTTCCAGGTGAGGATGCGGGCAGTTTCTGGAGAAGTCAAATGCAGTGGAGTGGTGGGCTATAAAGAGGTTAGGGCGTTCATTCTGGGCCTTTAATCCGAGGAACGAGTCCCTAAATCTCAAGAAAGAAACAATCAAGAACCATTTGAGTTTTTAATTCACTGCGTTTTTAGAAGAGTTCTGGGCTGCACTCAACCAATACCTACGCGTTCAAAATAAAGTTACCACACTTTTGTAGAAGGAATCGAGGGCTCAAAATGCACGGAACACATTTCCCCGATCGATTTCACGAAGGTAGTTTTCGAGAAATTTTGACGATCTAATTCGAGCACTACAGATCAAATTTTCCCTAAAGCTCGCGCCCATTGAGTTTCTAGGAACCTAAGGAGTAAGGGTGAAGAAGAGATCGAGGGCTAATAAGCTCGGGAAAGGGAGAAATTTTTAGCTCAAGCTTTTGGGTGCGTTTTTGGTCAGTTTTTGAAAATTAAAAGATCCCTCCCTATACTCAATGACGCTGAGCGAGACCAACTTCTTTAGCTTCGTAGAGACCAGATGAACATTTCTCATCAAGGAACCAAGAGGTGAGGAGGTCTGCAGTTGCCTATGGCCAAGAGGTTGACTTTTCTTGTTTTTGGAACCCATAAACCAGAAAGCTTCGGCCCCAAAATTGATGCTCCATAGTGTAATTCATCCACGAGCCTTAGACCAAAAGATTTGTGGGAAGAAAAGGAAGAAATTTGCCGAACACCACAAAGGGAGATAAGCTCTCTAACCCCCTGATCGGGGAAGGAAAGAGGAAACGGATTCTGGGTTCACAACAGGTGAGTGATTCTTCTTCCCCGATTGATATCTTTCTGTTCGGCTTACCGAATTGGCTGAAGCCAATTGGTGCGCCTTTGTGTGTGTGAGGGCTCATGTGGTGGGCGTGCCGGAGTGGTTATCGGGCATGACTAGAAATCATGTGGGCTTTGCCCGCGCAGGTTCGAATCCTGCCGCTCACGATTTTATTTCTTTGTTTTCATTTTTTTGTTTCCCCGATGATTGGCGGGGAGGATGCTTAGAAGCGCACGAAAAGCCCTGGAAGCACACAAATTGAAAATGTTTCATTTTTGTTTTTACCGAGGATTGGCGGAGAAGATGCGTTGATGTCAGAAGCCCACGAAAAGCCCTCAAAGCACACAAATTGAAAAAGTGGCACTAAAATCCAATGATTTCACGTGTATCGTCGTCCCCTCCCTTGAATTTTTCATTCCAAATTGGTCCAGATCAAACTGTCCATGTCATCCAAAATTGAACCTACGTCTATAGGAGACCGTCACGCTCTCATTCGACGGCTGAGTTGGGCAAAATAGTATTTTTCGTCTCGAAGTTCCAGGTGAGGATGCGGGCAGTTTCTGGAGAAGTCAAATGCAGTGGAGTGGTGGGCTATAAAGAGGTTAGGGCGTTCATTCTGGGCCTTTAATCCGAGGAACGAGTCCCTAAATCTCAAGAAAGAAACAATCAAGAACCATTTGAGTTTTTAATTCACTGCGTTTTTAGAAGAGTTCTGGGCTGCACTCAACCAATACCTACACGTTCAAAATAAAGTTACCACACTTTTGTAGAAGGAATCGAGGGCTCAAAATGCACGGAACACATTTCCCCGATCGATTTCACGAAGGTAGTTTTCGAGAAATTTTGACGATCTAATTCGAGCACTACAGATCAAATTTTCCCTAAAGCTCGCGCCCATTGAGTTTCTAGGAACCTAAGGAGTAAGGGTGAAGAAGAGATCGAGGGCTAATAAGCTCGGGAAAGGGAGAAATTTTTAGCTCAAGCTTTTGGGTGCGTTTTTGGTCAGTTTTTGAAAACTAAAAGATCCCTCCCTATACTCAATGACGCTGAGCGAGACCAACTTCTTTAGCTTCGTAGAGACCAAATGAACATTTCTCATCAAGGAACCAAGAGGTGAGGAGATCTGCAGTTGCCTATGGCCAAGAGGTTGACTTTTCTTGTTTTTGGAACCCATAAACCAGAAAGCTTCGGCCCCAAAATTGATGCTCCATAGTGTAATTCATCCACGAGCCTTAGACCAAAAGATTTGTGGGAAGAAAAGGAAGAAATTTGCCGAACACCACAAAGGGAGATAAGCTCTCTAACCCCCTGATCGGGGAAGGAAAGAGGAAACGGATTCTGGGTTCACAACAGGTGAGTGATTCTTCTTCCCCGATTGATATCTTTCTGTTCGGCTTACCGAATTGGCTGAAGCCAATTGGTGCGCCTTTGTGTGTGTGAGGGCTCATGTGGTGGGCGTGCCGGAGTGGTTATCGGGCATGACTAGAAATCATGTGGGCTTTGCCCGCGCAGGTTCGAATCCTGCCGCTCACGATTTTATTTCTTTGTTTTCATTTTTTTGTTTCCCCGATGATTGGCGGGGAGGATGCTTAGAAGCGCACGAAAAGCCCTGGAAGCACACAAATTGAAAATGTTTCATTTTTGTTTTTACCGAGGATTGGCGGAGAAGATGCGTTGATGTCAGAAGCCCACGAAAAGCCCTCAAAGCACACAAATTGAAAAAGTGGCACTAAAATCCAATGATTTCACGTGTATCGTCGTCCCCTCCCTTGAATTTTTCATTCCAAATTGGTCCAGATCAAACTGTCCATGTCATCCAAAATTGAACCTACGTCTATAGGAGACCGTCACGCTCTCATTCGACGGCTGAGTTGGGCAAAATAGTATTTTTCGTCTCGAAGTTCCAGGTGAGGATGCGGGCAGTTTCTGGAGAAGTCAAATGCAGTGGAGTGGTGGGCTATAAAGAGGTTAGGGCGTTCATTCTGGGCCTTTAATCCGAGGAACGAGTCCCTAAATCTCAAGAAAGAAACAATCAAGAACCATTTGAGTTTTTAATTCACTGCGTTTTTAGAAGAGTTCTGGGCTGCACTCAACCAATACCTACGCGTTCAAAATAAAGTTACCACACTTTTGTAGAAGGAATCGAGGGCTCAAAATGCACGGAACACATTTCCCCGATCGATTTCACGAAGGTAGTTTTCGAGAAATTTTGACGATCTAATTCGAGCACTACAGATCAAATTTTCCCTAAAGCTCGCGCCCATTGAGTTTCTAGGAACCTAAGGAGTAAGGGTGAAGAAGAGATCGAGGGCTAATAAGCTCGGGAAAGGGAGAAATTTTTAGCTCAAGCTTTTGGGTGCGTTTTTGGTCAGTTTTTGAAAATTAAAAGATCCCTCCCTATACTCAATGACGCTGAGCGAGACCAACTTCTTTAGCTTCGTAGAGACCAAATGAACATTTCTCATCAAGGAACCAAGAGGTGAGGAGGTCTGCAGTTGCCTATGGCCAAGAGGTTGACTTTTCTTGTTTTTGGAACCCATAAACCAGAAAGCTTCGGCCCCAAAATTGATGCTCCATAGTGTAATTCATCCACGAGCCTTAGACCAAAAGATTTGTGGGAAGAAAAGGAAGAAATTTGCCGAACACCACAAAGGGAGATAAGCTCTCTAACCCCCTGATCGGGGAAGGAAAGAGGAAACGGATTCTGGGTTCACAACAGGTGAGTGATTCTTCTTCCCCGATTGATATCTTTCTGTTCGGCTTACCGAATTGGCTGAAGCCAATTGGTGCGCCTTTGTGTGTGTGAGGGCTCATGTGGTGGGCGTGCCGGAGTGGTTATCGGGCATGACTAGAAATCATGTGGGCTTTGCCCGCGCAGGTTCGAATCCTGCCGCTCACGATTTTATTTCTTTGTTTTCATTTTTTTGTTTCCCCGATGATTGGCGGGGAGGATGCTTAGAAGCGCACGAAAAGCCCTGGAAGCACACAAATTGAAAATGTTTCATTTTTGTTTTTACCGAGGATTGGCGGAGAAGATGCGTTGATGTCAGAAGCCCACGAAAAGCCCTCAAAGCACACAAATTGAAAAAGTGGCACTAAAATCCAATGATTTCACGTGTATCGTCGTCCCCTCCCTTGAATTTTTCATTCCAAATTGGTCCAGATCAAACTGTCCATGTCATCCAAAATTGAACCTACGTCTATAGGAGACCGTCACGCTCTCATTCGACGGCTGAGTTGGGCAAAATAGTATTTTTCGTCTCGAAGTTCCAGGTGAGGATGCGGGCAGTTTCTGGAGAAGTCAAATGCAGTGGAGTGGTGGGCTATAAAGAGGTTAGGGCGTTCATTCTGGGCCTTTAATCCGAGGAACGAGTCCCTAAATCTCAAGAAAGAAACAATCAAGAACCATTTGAGTTTTTAATTCACTGCGTTTTTAGAAGAGTTCTGGGCTGCACTCAACCAATACCTACGCGTTCAAAATAAAGTTACCACACTTTTGTAGAAGGAATCGAGGGCTCAAAATGCACGGAACACATTTCCCCGATCGATTTCACGAAGGTAGTTTTCGAGAAATTTTGACGATCTAATTCGAGCACTACAGATCAAATTTTCCCTAAAGCTCGCGCCCATTGAGTTTCTAGGAACCTAAGGAGTAAGGGTGAAGAAGAGATCGAGGGCTAATAAGCTCGGGAAAGGGAGAAATTTTTAGCTCAAGCTTTTGGGTGCGTTTTTGGTCAGTTTTTGAAAATTAAAAGATCCCTCCCTATACTCAATGACGCTGAGCGAGACCAACTTCTTTAGCTTCGTAGAGACCAAATGAACATTTCTCATCAAGGAACCAAGAGGTGAGGAGGTCTGCAGTTGCCTATGGCCAAGAGGTTGACTTTTCTTGTTTTTGGAACCCATAAACCAGAAAGCTTCGGCCCCAAAATTGATGCTCCATAGTGTAATTCATCCACGAGCCTTAGACCAAAAGATTTGTGGGAAGAAAAGGAAGAAATTTGCCGAACACCACAAAGGGAGATAAGCTCTCTAACCCCCTGATCGGGGAAGGAAAGAGGAAACGGATTCTGGGTTCACAACAGGTGAGTGATTCTTCTTCCCCGATTGATATCTTTCTGTTCGGCTTACCGAATTGGCTGAAGCCAATTGGTGCGCCTTTGTGTGTGTGAGGGCTCATGTGGTGGGCGTGCCGGAGTGGTTATCGGGCATGACTAGAAATCATGTGGGCTTTGCCCGCGCAGGTTCGAATCCTGCCGCTCACGATTTTATTTCTTTGTTTTCATTTTTTTGTTTCCCCGATGATTGGCGGGGAGGATGCTTAGAAGCGCACGAAAAGCCCTGGAAGCACACAAATTGAAAATGTTTCATTTTTGTTTTTACCGAGGATTGGCGGAGAAGATGCGTTGATGTCAGAAGCCCACGAAAAGCCCTCAAAGCACACAAATTGAAAAAGTGGCACTAAAATCCAATGATTTCACGTGTATCGTCGTCCCCTCCCTTGAATTTTTCATTCCAAATTGGTCCAGATCAAACTGTCCATGTCATCCAAAATTGAACCTACGTCTATAGGAGACCGTCACGCTCTCATTCGACGGCTGAGTTGGGCAAAATAGTATTTTTCGTCTCGAAGTTCCAGGTGAGGATGCGGGCAGTTTCTGGAGAAGTCAAATGCAGTGGAGTGGTGGGCTATAAAGAGGTTAGGGCGTTCATTCTGGGCCTTTAATCCGAGGAACGAGTCCCTAAATCTCAAGAAAGAAACAATCAAGAACCATTTGAGTTTTTAATTCACTGCGTTTTTAGAAGAGTTCTGGGCTGCACTCAACCAATACCTACGCGTTCAAAATAAAGTTACCACACTTTTGTAGAAGGAATCGAGGGCTCAAAATGCACGGAACACATTTCCCCGATCGATTTCACGAAGGTAGTTTTCGAGAAATTTTGACGATCTAATTCGAGCACTACAGATCAAATTTTCCCTAAAGCTCGCGCCCATTGAGTTTCTAGGAACCTAAGGAGTAAGGGTGAAGAAGAGATCGAGGGCTAATAAGCTCGGGAAAGGGAGAAATTTTTAGCTCAAGCTTTTGGGTGCGTTTTTGGTCAGTTTTTGAAAATTAAAAGATCCCTCCCTATACTCAATGACGCTGAGCGAGACCAACTTCTTTAGCTTCGTAGAGACCAAATGAACATTTCTCATCAAGGAACCAAGAGGTGAGGAGGTCTGCAGTTGCCTATGGCCAAGAGGTTGACTTTTCTTGTTTTTGGAACCCATAAACCAGAAAGCTTCGGCCCCAAAATTGATGCTCCATAGTGTAATTCATCCACGAGCCTTAGACCAAAAGATTTGTGGGAAGAAAAGGAAGAAATTTGCCGAACACCACAAAGGGAGATAAGCTCTCTAACCCCCTGATCGGGGAAGGAAAGAGGAAACGGATTCTGGGTTCACAACAGGTGAGTGATTCTTCTTCCCCGATTGATATCTTTCTGTTCGGCTTACCGAATTGGCTGAAGCCAATTGGTGCGCCTTTGTGTGTGTGAGGGCTCATGTGGTGGGCGTGCCGGAGTGGTTATCGGGCATGACTAGAAATCATGTGGGCTTTGCCCGCGCAGGTTCGAATCCTGCCGCTCACGATTTTATTTCTTTGTTTTCATTTTTTTGTTTCCCCGATGATTGGCGGGGAGGATGCTTAGAAGCGCACGAAAAGCCCTGGAAGCACACAAATTGAAAATGTTTCATTTTTGTTTTTACCGAGGATTGGCGGAGAAGATGCGTTGATGTCAGAAGCCCACGAAAAGCCCTCAAAGCACACAAATTGAAAAAGTGGCACTAAAATCCAATGATTTCACGTGTATCGTCGTCCCCTCCCTTGAATTTTTCATTCCAAATTGGTCCAGATCAAACTGTCCATGTCATCCAAAATTGAACCTACGTCTATAGGAGACCGTCACGCTCTCATTCGACGGCTGAGTTGGGCAAAATAGTATTTTTCGTCTCGAAGTTCCAGGTGAGGATGCGGGCAGTTTCTGGAGAAGTCAAATGCAGTGGAGTGGTGGGCTATAAAGAGGTTAGGGCGTTCATTCTGGGCCTTTAATCCGAGGAACGAGTCCCTAAATCTCAAGAAAGAAACAATCAAGAACCATTTGAGTTTTTAATTCACTGCGTTTTTAGAAGAGTTCTGGGCTGCACTCAACCAATACCTACGCGTTCAAAATAAAGTTACCACACTTTTGTAGAAGGAATCGAGGGCTCAAAATGCACGGAACACATTTCCCCGATCGATTTCACGAAGGTAGTTTTCGAGAAATTTTGACGATCTAATTCGAGCACTACAGATCAAATTTTCCCTAAAGCTCGCGCCCATTGAGTTTCTAGGAACCTAAGGAGTAAGGGTGAAGAAGAGATCGAGGGCTAATAAGCTCGGGAAAGGGAGAAATTTTTAGCTCAAGCTTTTGGGTGCGTTTTTGGTCAGTTTTTGAAAATTAAAAGATCCCTCCCTATACTCAATGACGCTGAGCGAGACCAACTTCTTTAGCTTCGTAGAGACCAGATGAACATTTCTCATCAAGGAACCAAGAGGTGAGGAGGTCTGCAGTTGCCTATGGCCAAGAGGTTGACTTTTCTTGTTTTTGGAACCCATAAACCAGAAAGCTTCGGCCCCAAAATTGATGCTCCATAGTGTAATTCATCCACGAGCCTTAGACCAAAAGATTTGTGGGAAGAAAAGGAAGAAATTTGCCGAACACCACAAAGGGAGATAAGCTCTCTAACCCCCTGATCGGGGAAGGAAAGAGGAAACGGATTCTGGGTTCACAACAGGTGAGTGATTCTTCTTCCCCGATTGATATCTTTCTTTTCGGCTTACCGAATTGGCTGAAGCCAATTGGTGCGCCTTTGTGTGTGTGAGGGCTCATGTGGTGGGCGTGCCGGAGTGGTTATCGGGCATGACTAGAAATCATGTGGGCTTTGCCCGCGCAGGTTCGAATCCTGCCGCTCACGATTTTATTTCTTTGTTTTCATTTTTTTGTTTCCCCGATGATTGGCGGGGAGGATGCTTAGAAGCGCACGAAAAGCCCTGGAAGCACACAAATTGAAAATGTTTCATTTTTGTTTTTACCGAGGATTGGCGGAGAAGATGCGTTGATGTCAGAAGCCCACGAAAAGCCCTCAAAGCACACAAATTGAAAAAGTGGCACTAAAATCCAATGATTTCACGTGTATCGTCGTCCCCTCCCTTGAATTTTTCATTCCAAATTGGTCCAGATCAAACTGTCCATGTCATCCAAAATTGAACCTACGTCTATAGGAGACCGTCACGCTCTCATTCGACGGCTGAGTTGGGCAAAATAGTATTTTTCGTCTCGAAGTTCCAGGTGAGGATGCGGGCAGTTTCTGGAGAAGTCAAATGCAGTGGAGTGGTGGGCTATAAAGAGGTTAGGGCGTTCATTCTGGGCCTTTAATCCGAGGAACGAGTCCCTAAATCTCAAGAAAGAAACAATCAAGAACCATTTGAGTTTTTAATTCACTGCGTTTTTAGAAGAGTTCTGGGCTGCACTCAACCAATACCTACGCGTTCAAAATAAAGTTACCACACTTTTGTAGAAGGAATCGAGGGCTCAAAATGCACGGAACACATTTCCCCGATCGATTTCACGAAGGTAGTTTTCGAGAAATTTTGACGATCTAATTCGAGCACTACAGATCAAATTTTCCCTAAAGCTCGCGCCCATTGAGTTTCTAGGAACCTAAGGAGTAAGGGTGAAGAAGAGATCGAGGGCTAATAAGCTCGGGAAAGGGAGAAATTTTTAGCTCAAGCTTTTGGGTGCGTTTTTGGTCAGTTTTTGAAAATTAAAAGATCCCTCCCTATACTCAATGACGCTGAGCGAGACCAACTTCTTTAGCTTCGTAGAGACCAAATGAACATTTCTCATCAAGGAACCAAGAGGTGAGGAGGTCTGCAGTTGCCTATGGCCAAGAGGTTGACTTTTCTTGTTTTTGGAACCCATAAACCAGAAAGCTTCGGCCCCAAAATTGATGCTCCATAGTGTAATTCATCCACGAGCCTTAGACCAAAAGATTTGTGGGAAGAAAAGGAAGAAATTTGCCGAACACCACAAAGGGAGATAAGCTCTCTAACCCCCTGATCGGGGAAGGAAAGAGGAAACGGATTCTGGGTTCACAACAGGTGAGTGATTCTTCTTCCCCGATTGATATCTTTCTGTTCGGCTTACCGAATTGGCTGAAGCCAATTGGTGCGCCTTTGTGTGTGTGAGGGCTCATGTGGTGGGCGTGCCGGAGTGGTTATCGGGCATGACTAGAAATCATGTGGGCTTTGCCCGCGCAGGTTCGAATCCTGCCGCTCACGATTTTATTTCTTTGTTTTCATTTTTTTGTTTCCCCGATGATTGGCGGGGAGGATGCTTAGAAGCGCACGAAAAGCCCTGGAAGCACACAAATTGAAAATGTTTCATTTTTGTTTTTACCGAGGATTGGCGGAGAAGATGCGTTGATGTCAGAAGCCCACGAAAAGCCCTCAAAGCACACAAATTGAAAAAGTGGCACTAAAATCCAATGATTTCACGTGTATCGTCGTCCCCTCCCTTGAATTTTTCATTCCAAATTGGTCCAGATCAAACTGTCCATGTCATCCAAAATTGAACCTACGTCTATAGGAGACCGTCACGCTCTCATTCGACGGCTGAGTTGGGCAAAATAGTATTTTTCGTCTCGAAGTTCCAGGTGAGGATGCGGGCAGTTTCTGGAGAAGTCAAATGCAGTGGAGTGGTGGGCTATAAAGAGGTTAGGGCGTTCATTCTGGGCCTTTAATCCGAGGAACGAGTCCCTAAATCTCAAGAAAGAAACAATCAAGAACCATTTGAGTTTTTAATTCACTGCGTTTTTAGAAGAGTTCTGGGCTGCACTCAACCAATACCTACGCGTTCAAAATAAAGTTACCACACTTTTGTAGAAGGAATCGAGGGCTCAAAATGCACGGAACACATTTCCCCGATCGATTTCACGAAGGTAGTTTTCGAGAAATTTTGACGATCTAATTCGAGCACTACAGATCAAATTTTCCCTAAAGCTCGCGCCCATTGAGTTTCTAGGAACCTAAGGAGTAAGGGTGAAGAAGAGATCGAGGGCTAATAAGCTCGGGAAAGGGAGAAATTTTTAGCTCAAGCTTTTGGGTGCGTTTTTGGTCAGTTTTTGAAAATTAAAAGATCCCTCCCTATACTCAATGACGCTGAGCGAGACCAACTTCTTTAGCTTCGTAGAGACCAGATGAACATTTCTCATCAAGGAACCAAGAGGTGAGGAGGTCTGCAGTTGCCTATGGCCAAGAGGTTGACTTTTCTTGTTTTTGGAACCCATAAACCAGAAAGCTTCGGCCCCAAAATTGATGCTCCATAGTGTAATTCATCCACGAGCCTTAGACCAAAAGATTTGTGGGAAGAAAAGGAAGAAATTTGCCGAACACCACAAAGGGAGATAAGCTCTCTAACCCCCTGATCGGGGAAGGAAAGAGGAAACGGATTCTGGGTTCACAACAGGTGAGTGATTCTTCTTCCCCGATTGATATCTTTCTGTTCGGCTTACCGAATTGGCTGAAGCCAATTGGTGCGCCTTTGTGTGTGTGAGGGCTCATGTGGTGGGCGTGCCGGAGTGGTTATCGGGCATGACTAGAAATCATGTGGGCTTTGCCCGCGCAGGTTCGAATCCTGCCGCTCACGATTTTATTTCTTTGTTTTCATTTTTTTGTTTCCCCGATGATTGGCGGGGAGGATGCTTAGAAGCGCACGAAAAGCCCTGGAAGCACACAAATTGAAAATGTTTCATTTTTGTTTTTACCGAGGATTGGCGGAGAAGATGCGTTGATGTCAGAAGCCCACGAAAAGCCCTCAAAGCACACAAATTGAAAAAGTGGCACTAAAATCCAATGATTTCACGTGTATCGTCGTCCCCTCCCTTGAATTTTTCATTCCAAATTGGTCCAGATCAAACTGTCCATGTCATCCAAAATTGAACCTACGTCTATAGGAGACCGTCACGCTCTCATTCGACGGCTGAGTTGGGCAAAATAGTATTTTTCGTCTCGAAGTTCCAGGTGAGGATGCGGGCAGTTTCTGGAGAAGTCAAATGCAGTGGAGTGGTGGGCTATAAAGAGGTTAGGGCGTTCATTCTGGGCCTTTAATCCGAGGAACGAGTCCCTAAATCTCAAGAAAGAAACAATCAAGAACCATTTGAGTTTTTAATTCACTGCGTTTTTAGAAGAGTTCTGGGCTGCACTCAACCAATACCTACGCGTTCAAAATAAAGTTACCACACTTTTGTAGAAGGAATCGAGGGCTCAAAATGCACGGAACACATTTCCCCGATCGATTTCACGAAGGTAGTTTTCGAGAAATTTTGACGATCTAATTCGAGCACTACAGATCAAATTTTCCCTAAAGCTCGCGCCCATTGAGTTTCTAGGAACCTAAGGAGTAAGGGTGAAGAAGAGATCGAGGGCTAATAAGCTCGGGAAAGGGAGAAATTTTTAGCTCAAGCTTTTGGGTGCGTTTTTGGTCAGTTTTTGAAAATTAAAAGATCCCTCCCTATACTCAATGACGCTGAGCGAGACCAACTTCTTTAGCTTCGTAGAGACCAAATGAACATTTCTCATCAAGGAACCAAGAGGTGAGGAGGTCTGCAGTTGCCTATGGCCAAGAGGTTGACTTTTCTTGTTTTTGGAACCCATAAACCAGAAAGCTTCGGCCCCAAAATTGATGCTCCATAGTGTAATTCATCCACGAGCCTTAGACCAAAAGATTTGTGGGAAGAAAAGGAAGAAATTTGCCGAACACCACAAAGGGAGATAAGCTCTCTAACCCCCTGATCGGGGAAGGAAAGAGGAAACGGATTCTGGGTTCACAACAGGTGAGTGATTCTTCTTCCCCGATTGATATCTTTCTGTTCGGCTTACCGAATTGGCTGAAGCCAATTGGTGCGCCTTTGTGTGTGTGAGGGCTCATGTGGTGGGCGTGCCGGAGTGGTTATCGGGCATGACTAGAAATCATGTGGGCTTTGCCCGCGCAGGTTCGAATCCTGCCGCTCACGATTTTATTTCTTTGTTTTCATTTTTTTGTTTCCCCGATGATTGGCGGGGAGGATGCTTAGAAGCGCACGAAAAGCCCTGGAAGCACACAAATTGAAAATGTTTCATTTTTGTTTTTACCAAGGATTGGCGGAGAAGATGCGTTGATGTCAGAAGCCCACGAAAAGCCCTCAAAGCACACAAATTGAAAAAGTGGCACTAAAATCCAATGATTTCACGTGTATCGTCGTCCCCTCCCTTGAATTTTTCATTCCAAATTGGTCCAGATCAAACTGTCCATGTCATCCAAAATTGAACCTACGTCTATAGGAGACCGTCACGCTCTCATTCGACGGCTGAGTTGGGCAAAATAGTATTTTTCGTCTCGAAGTTCCAGGTGAGGATGCGGGCAGTTTCTGGAGAAGTCAAATGCAGTGGAGTGGTGGGCTATAAAGAGGTTAGGGCGTTCATTCTGGGCCTTTAATCCGAGGAACGAGTCCCTAAATCTCAAGAAAGAAACAATCAAGAACCATTTGAGTTTTTAATTCACTGCGTTTTTAGAAGAGTTCTGGGCTGCACTCAACCAATACCTACGCGTTCAAAATAAAGTTACCACACTTTTGTAGAAGGAATCGAGGGCTCAAAATGCACGGAACACATTTCCCCGATCGATTTCACGAAGGTAGTTTTCGAGAAATTTTGACGATCTAATTCGAGCACTACAGATCAAATTTTCCCTAAAGCTCGCGCCCATTGAGTTTCTAGGAACCTAAGGAGTAAGGGTGAAGAAGAGATCGAGGGCTAATAAGCTCGGGAAAGGGAGAAATTTTTAGCTCAAGCTTTTGGGTGCGTTTTTGGTCAGTTTTTGAAAATTAAAAGATCCCTCCCTATACTCAATGACGCTGAGCGAGACCAACTTCTTTAGCTTCGTAGAGACCAAATGAACATTTCTCATCAAGGAACCAAGAGGTGAGGAGGTCTGCATTTGCCTATGGCCAAGAGGTTGACTTTTCTTGTTTTTGGAACCCATAAACCAGAAAGCTTCGGCCCCAAAATTGATGCTCCATAGTGTAATTCATCCACGAGCCTTAGACCAAAAGATTTGTGGGAAGAAAAGGAAGAAATTTGCCGAACACCACAAAGGGAGATAAGCTCTCTAACCCCCTGATCGGGGAAGGAAAGAGGAAACGGATTCTGGGTTCACAACAGGTGAGTGATTCTTCTTCCCCGATTGATATCTTTCTGTTCGGCTTACCGAATTGGCTGAAGCCAATTGGTGCGCCTTTGTGTGTGTGAGGGCTCATGTGGTGGGCGTGCCGGAGTGGTTATCGGGCATGACTAGAAATCATGTGGGCTTTGCCCGCGCAGGTTCGAATCCTGTCGCTCACGATTTTATTTCTTTGTTTTCATTTTTTTGTTTCCCCGATGATTGGCGGGGAGGATGCTTAGAAGCGCACGAAAAGCCCTGGAAGCACACAAATTGAAAATGTTTCATTTTTGTTTTTACCGAGGATTGGCGGAGAAGATGCGTTGATGTCAGAAGCCCACGAAAAGCCCTCAAAGCACACAAATTGAAAAAGTGGCACTAAAATCCAATGATTTCACGTGTATCGTCGTCCCCTCCCTTGAATTTTTCATTCCAAATTGGTCCAGATCAAACTGTCCATGTCATCCAAAATTGAACCTACGTCTATAGGAGACCGTCACGCTCTCATTCGACGGCTGAGTTGGGCAAAATAGTATTTTTCGTCTCGAAGTTCCAGGTGAGGATGCGGGCAGTTTCTGGAGAAGTCAAATGCAGTGGAGTGGTGGGCTATAAAGAGGTTAGGGCGTTCATTCTGGGCCTTTAATCCGAGGAACGAGTCCCTAAATCTCAAGAAAGAAACAATCAAGAACCATTTGAGTTTTTAATTCACTGCGTTTTTAGAAGAGTTCTGGGCTGCACTCAACCAATACCTACGCGTTCAAAATAAAGTTACCACACTTTTGTAGAAGGAATCGAGGGCTCAAAATGCACGGAACACATTTCCCCGATCGATTTCACGAAGGTAGTTTTCGAGAAATTTTGACGATCTAATTCGAGCACTACAGATCAAATTTTCTCTAAAGCTCGCGCCCATTGAGTTTCTAGGAACTTAAGGAGTAAGGGTGAAGAAGAGATCGAGGGCTAATAAGCTCGGAAAAGGGAGAAATTTTTAGCTCAAGCTTTTGGGTGCGTTTTTGGTCAGTTTTTGAAAATTAAAAGATCCCTCCCTATACTCAATGACGCTGAGCGAGACCATCTTCTTTAGCTTCGTAGAGACCAAATGAACATTTCTCATCAAGGAACCAAGAGGTGAGGAGGTCTGCATTTGCCTATGGCCAAGAGGTTGACTATTCTTGTTTTTGGAACCCATAAACCAGAAAGCTTCGGCCCCAAAATTGATGCTCCATAGTGTAATTCATCCACGAGACTGAGTGAGTGATTCTTCTGTTCGTCTTACCGAATTGGTTGAAACCAATTACTATGCATTTGTGTATGTTAGGGCTCATGTTGTAGCGTTGCGAGAGTGGTTATCCCATATGATGCATAAATAAATTTTAGTCAATTATTTACTAGGAAAATGTTTCTAAAAATAGGACTTTATTTTAGAATAAAAAATAATAAAATATTAAAAAATAGGAATGTGGACTAAGGGACCTTGAAGAACAAAATTTTTTTAAAAAAAAAAAAAAAATTGCCTTGATGTTAAATGTACACTAAAAGTGGAGCACAAAAATTGAAAAAATGACACTAAAATCCAATGATTTCATGTTTAGGTTCCCTTAATATTTCATTTCAAATTGGTGGAGATCCAACCATCCATGTCAACCATAATTGAACCTACGTCTATAGGAGACTTCCACGCTGTCTTCCGTTCAGCTTAGTTGAACCAAGGTAACAATTAGATTATTTGTTTCATGTTTTTGGTGATCGATAGAGCTATCTTCATAAAAAACATGCATTGACCTAGGTTAGTATATTTATAGAAAACCCTGCACTCTAAGATTATGAGCGGCAATCAGAGGTTTTGTGCACCCAGAGAAAAGGTTAGCTTGAGGAGTTAGGCCTAAGTGTCCTAGCAACAGGATACAAGATTTAAACTGCCATGAAGCCTGTAAGAACCTATTTGATCTCACAACAAAGACGAACAAGAAAGCTTAGTAGACCTAATAGCAGCATCATGGTGTTACCAGAATCTCCATCTCCTATCTCCTCCGTACGCCCTTAGTGCTAGTAGTATCGTACCAAGCATAGTATTATAAGTACCGTCAAGCTAGGCCTAGGTTGGAAAGTGTAGTGCATCGAGGCGACTAGGTGCAACTATCATGTGTGGAAATACCTAGGGATCCCCTGCACAAGCTTGCTATATTGTAAACTCACCTTGAGAGAAGTGAGGGACCACATTAGTAGACTGAGTAATTGGCAGGCAGAGGGGTCGCTCTCCCAGATATTGATTATATGATTTTTCAGATGGAAGGCCACCAGTTAACATTGCATAAATGTATTCAGATGAGATGTCATACTGTCGTATGAGATGTAATGAGGTTGCGCCTCAAATAAGGAAACCGGATGTTGACTTCTTGGGCTATGTAACCATACTAAGCATGAAAACAAAAAGTTGGTTCACCCTGAGCTTTGATTCACATCTAGGAGATTTGTGGTGCTAAAACCTAGTGAACTACTTCTAGACCTCAATAGGGTCTATGACATGGAAGAGAATCGCTCAAAACCTCAAGACCTTCTCAGAAGCTTAAATAGTTGAGGAATTCGGTCCGAACTTCTTAGAGAATAACGAAAAGTCTGTAGTAACTTATTAGATTAACATTGCAATGAGGTCCTACAAGTACATAGCTTCCTCAATATTTTTATACTCACCTCTGTTCCCCTACTTTTTCAAGTGTCCGTAGGGTGTCGATCAACGTGGAGGAGCTTTCATGAGTTGTGCATAGAGGGGACATTTTGAAGCATCAATCCATCTTGTATTTGAGTCTTTTATATCAAGGTGTAAGGGAAACATTTGGTGAATGAATTGTGGTCTTAAAGTGTCTCAATCATTCTAACCAATAGGAAGTGGTTTTGGATTTTCTCGAGTGAGTTTTTGAGGAGAGGAGAACGAGAAACTTTTCAAAGTTTAATTACATATTTAAAACATATATATATATATATATATATATATAATAGATTATGAAGAAAAAAAATATAGTTCTAGGAATATTTTTATTACGTGTTAAACTGGAAACACAACCAAAATCCCCAAGTATGTAAGGGAAATACTCAAGTATACAAGGGCAGCATCATAAAAGGCATTGTACTTTGAAATCTATGTCAATCTACCACGTAAGTCCACTCATACCTTATTAAATTGATTCAAATATCCCTAACTTTCTATTTTTGTTTCAAAACTATATCAAGAATACCCTCAAACTTACATATTTTATTTAATACTCTTTAATTTTTTTTTTAAGAAATTAACAAATATAAATCATTCTTAAAATGTTAAAAGTATTCCTACCGTTAATACTATGTTTTTTTTAAAATACTGATAAACTTTCAAAAGATTACGATTAAAGAGGAATCAACAAAATTGATTAAAAATATACTCAAGAAAGCAGAGAAAAAAAAATATTAAATATGATAAATTATTGATTTATAAATTGAAGCAAAAGGAGAAAAAACCAGAGCTGTTCTATAAAATATAAATATATAATTAAAATATATTTTATAAATTTTATAAATATTAATTAAACTTTTAGAAGTTGAAGAGCATATTTAAAACTCTTAAAAACTATTTCTTTAAACAAAATATTAACTTTTAACTTTTAAAGTATTTTAGCTTTCTTTTAAAAAAAAAAAAAAAAAATTAAGAATATTAGTAAAATTTGGAAAGTTTTCGACGCAAGGTATAAAATTCATGTTGTTAGACTTAAATTAATACAAGCTCTTTTTAAGCTAAGAGGTTAAAAGTAAAAAATAATAATAATAATAACAGCCCGACTACTGAGTAAGTAGAAAGGTGATGAGAGGCAGAAGAATTGAATAGAGAGTGCTGGAATAGAATGGAATAGAATGTTGTAAAAATAGCACAGTTAAAAAAGATGAAAGAAAAAGAAAGTAGAGTTAAAAAAGATGAAAGAAAAAGAAAGTAGAGTTAAAAAAGATGAAAGAAAAAGAAAGTATCACTACAACTACTACTACTACTCATTCCAAACAATTACAACCAATATCAATTCTACCTTTCCCAGACATTACTACATCCATATCTTCAACCATAAACAAAACAGAACAGAAAGGTAAAAAAAACATAAGAACAAGAGAGAGAGAGAGAGTTATATAATTTTGTACCTAAATGGGATGAATCATCATTTTGTTTCCCCGCCACATTATGTTTTTCAATCCTGCACCTTTGCCATATCCTCCTTGGACGCCACAAAAACAATGCTCATTCCTTCCCGCTCAATCAAACATCCATCCATTCAATGCTGCAAATCTCCTCACTGAAATGCTTCCTTCGACGCTACATAACTTCGGCTTTCTGTCACATTCGAGTTTGCAAACACCTCCGTTGCAATTTCCCAGCTACCGCTTCTTCTTCCCCAACTTGAATGCCGATTATCTGACCGAATTGTCGCTGCTTGATGATGATCAGACTCTATAACAGGCTCCGTCTCTGGAACATTAAGGGGTGGCACATTACTCCCTCTGCCGCGTATGTCCTCTGAGATTTCATCGATGTTACGGCGTTGGGAGATCTTCAATAAGTCTTCACCTATGTCAAGATCGTCTTCAACCTTCGAACGTGGATGTGAAGCCAAATCATCTGCTGCAAGACGGGGCAACTGAGGAAGTACTTGAGGCCTTGGCGCCTCCTCTTGAACAAAAGCCCGAAAATTGTTCCTTGATGGCTTTACTTTTGAGCAAAATACTTCAAGAAAATTATTCACACAACCCCGGTTGAAAACATTGACCCTATTGTCAGCTCTATACCGAAAATTTTCGTAGGTTGTCTGTAAAACATGCAGCAAAACCAACACAACTACTTAGGAGTATATCAACAATCATCTCATTACTAAATTGGAAAGACCTGTGCTATCATTTATTTTCTTTAAACCCTTCGTATCGAAATCCATAAACTATAAGGCAAAAAAAGGAAAGAACTTCTCCCATAGCTCCTTATTGTCAGGAGATGAAATAAATTTTATTAGATTCTATCCTCCATCACCCATAATAAAACCACAATATTTGCTAGCAGTGCAGAGCATTCAACTTTAACCACAGATGAGACTAGATATATCCATCACATTTCAAGATGTAACAACCCTACAACCGTAGTTTACTGAATACATTCTGTTCCTTCTAGGGGGGGAGTGATGCACAAGGCCCAGAGTATAAAAGAACCAATAGAAAAAAAAAATAAACGATCTGTTTTTTTTTTTTTCCTGTCTCTTTTTATAATCTAAAGCTTTTTACTGGTTAACTCCAGGTCCCAATCACATCCATCCCATCCATGAAAGGAAATAATATATCCATTTAAGTTTTACCTTTGGTTCTTTCACAAAAATCACCTTAGCGGGGGGCGGGGGATAAAACTTTTTCAGAGTTTACTTTTTGTCGCTGCTTCTCGGTGTCAGCTGCATAAGCCTTCAAGTAACTGAAGCTTTCTCTCTCTTTGTGCCAGTAGAAAGAATTGGAGGGGAAAAAAAAAGATTTTAAACAAACTTGAGTAAAGGGTGCAAATAATACTCTCAATTGCTTAACCTTTGTAGCTTCTTTAATACAGGTGAAGCCTTTCCTCTCCTCCCTTCATATCATTTTTTGTCAATCAAACAGATTCTCATCCAAATAAATAGAAATCATTCAACCCTAAATTACCGCCGGATGTAATTAATCATATAGGAGCACTTTACATACAACTCTACCACGTCATTCTAATTTGATTCTCAGAGAAATATCAAACTATAATCAGGCAACAACATAATAAATTCTATTACAGCTTTGATTTTCTTTATAAAAAAAAATGTAGAACGGAGAAGGAAATAAATGATAGAAGAACTAACCTGATTTGTGGCAATAAGATACAAATGGAAGCCAGTTAGCCCACCAACAAACCAAAGAGAGACAAAGCAGTAGGCCATTAATACCACTGACGCAGGTGATTCTTTCATTGCCTTCCAAACCGTGCTCTCATATTGATCCATCAGAACCTTGATATATAATGCTGACATTGCAAACACGTACATGCAAAGAAGTGTTGATGAAGATACAAACATAAAGAAGTAACGGTAGTTCCGCTGCATGAATGCGAAGATAAAGTAATAATGTCAGGTATCGAACGGAAAAGCCCAATATATGCTTCTCTTTGTCGTTTCATTTTAATTTCACATTTTTCGGTTTAACCATAACATATCAACCTACACAAAGTCCTACATCAAGATGGAAAGAAACCAAAATAGAGTCGAGGATCCACAAATGGTACCAAAATCCAACAAACATGAAGTAAAAAGGCAAATTGAAATTCCTTACCAGTCCAATACATTGCCCCACCCAAGGGCAGTGATGATCGAAGTGTTCCACACAATTGTTGCAAATAGAGCAATGGGAGCAACGTGGAGGACGATATAGCATACACGTGTCACAATACTTTACTCTTACTGGGAACCCATTTACAATAACTTCTTTTGTCCGAGGAAACTGGTAGCTTGGAGTTTGCCTTCCCCCAACGTCAGCTGATACTGAAGACTCAAAACGGATTTCATCCTCTGGAGGATGCGAGTTGCGAGGAATAATTCCTGGGTCCCGGGCTGAAGTAAGGAAAAGAAGAACCAGTACCTACAATCATCAATAACTAAATTACATATCATCAAAACCTTCAAGTCAACCAAAAAAATTCCATGAAAAAAATTTGAAGTTTGTTGAACAAATAGGTGGTAACAAAAGAAAAAGAAAAAGAAAAAGAAAAAGAAAAGAAAAGTGAGAGGGCTACAAAAAGATGGGTACAGCGGGACATTAGAAAACGAAAACAGTAATCGTTCCTGTTCTAATCGAAAGAAGATTACAGGATTGTTCAGATTTCGGACAAAGTTCTTGTTCAATAAGTCACTTTCAAATGCCATGATAACAACATCAAGGATTGCAAAGTAAAGGTATAAACATTATTTTATATAACCGCTATCACATTACTACAAGAAATCAAGCCGTCAGAATTTCCACAAATTATAGAAACTTTGCTTAAGCATATCTCTGCCATGATATCCATTCCTTTATAATTCAAATTTTCCCCCTAGTTTAAATATGAGATACCATACCATGCACAAGATGGTTTCATTAAAGATCTCTTGAGTAATTAGCAACCATAATATTGTGTTCTCTTGACGTCTGTAAAAGATTAATCACATCGAACATAGTGAAACTTAATCACATTCACAACGATCCAAATAAAGGAAAAAAAACAGTGAACATAGAAGGATCAGATGTTCCATCTATTTTAGAACAATCATCCATATCCAATTCAAGCTAGCTAAGGAATGGAACAACTTTTAGGAACTCTTTCTCTACCTTTGATCAATTCATGGATTTAAATTTTTTCCAGGATTTGTATTGGTGTACATATAAACATCGTTTTCTCTAATTATGGTAAAAGCTATTCATTTTGGTGTTTGGAGTTCTCACTCCATTATTTCATGCATCAATGAAATTTGTTTTTTTTTTTCCTCAAAAAAAAAAATAAATAAATAATCAAATGCTAGAAAAGGGTCAAGAGGTCTAACATATATAGAAAAAACAACTGCGACCACCAAAATGGCATATCCTGCATTATATGATGAAAACTTGTGTCGAAGATGTCTTGCAACAAATGCACAAAAGATGATAACTGGAACTGTAATCAGCAATATTGTCACAAGCAGCGACCTAGCATCAGGCCCAAATATTAGTCTTCCACCAAGGATAAACTTCTGCAAAATCACAATTAAAAAAATAAAAAAATAAAAAGTGAAAAGTAAACCAACAGTAAAGTACATAAAAAGTAATGGTGGAAGGTGTGTATGTGAGTATTTTAAAATTTAAAATGATAAAACAGGCATCAGGACAGTGAGACTCCTGCAAGTTATTATAAGCTACACAAAAGAAAAGAAAAAGTTGAGGTGGAGTAACAGGGTGAGGGAAGTAGCGTGCATGGGCTGTTAACCCCCTCAAAGTAGTAAAACATGGCAACAGCACAAAAAACGTATATATAAAGCATTAAATTATAAAGCAACAGTATGCATGGTTTTTATCCACATTAAGCTAGGAACAAATGTTGTAAAATTTCTTTTCTCGTCACGAGGTATTCATGATTGTTATGGACAGCCTACTACAAGTATGAGAAGGCCAATTAAATAACCTTCATATAATTGAAAGAAGTTTCTAACCATGGCCAACACTCTGGACGCCCAACCAAGACAGAATACATGTGGGCCACTTGGATGCTAGTGACTAATTTAAGGAGTACTCCATTATTATTCAAATATTCTTTTTGCATGATGTTTTAGAGAAATGGAGAAGTATATTTTGTACGTAGTTCCCACAAAAAGTTCTTACGTTTTGAACAAATGCATGTCTTACACATACAAGATGTGCGTATTACAAAGAAGCAATAGAGAAAATCTCCATCCCAAGAGGTCCTTGCAATTAGAAGCAACGGAGTTACAGCAAGACTCAAACAGTAAAAGGTCCCATTGTGAATAGTATGAGACAAGACTGTTAAATCACTCATCCTCAAACATGCTTGACAATAAAAAATGCATTGCACATTTTCATTTACATTATTACTAAATTAAAGTAAAATTAGTGCTACACTAAGCACAATCACACACACAGGCACAAACCGATAAAGATAAGAGTGTCTCGATAATTTCTAAAAATCTAGTTTAGGACAAGGGCACGGCACAGACATGTTTATTATAATTTACATTCTTTAAATGTACTGATTATACATTTTAATGATTCTCATGCTGAAAACATGTTAATGTTTTATAATGCTTATACATTTATGACATAAACACATCAAGATATTCAAGATACATCCAAATGTACTTATTAATTTTCTAAATGAATTAACATCTTAACAAAAAGGAAATTTAAAGTTAAAATGCTTATGCTCTTATGTGTATTTAATTCTTAGAATGTCGACCGAGTGTTCGACACATGGTTATTGTACTTAACAAGTGTTCAACATATCCTCAACAAGTGCAAGGACTCGTACTCTACGGATTCATCATGCAGCTAGTGTCTAAACATGTGTTTATTACACTTAACAATAGTCCAGCACGTTTTGATATGCAGGACACATACATTGCCCAAATCAAAATGCCTGTGCTTTTGTAGGTGCAGGACGTATCACCATCAAAGACAATAAGAATTCTCTAGAAGTTAGCAACAATTCGGAACACATGCCTCAAAAATAAGCTGCACGTACTTGACTACTATGCATAATTCTCCAAACTTTCTTGGATACCAAAAACAAAAATTCAGCCTCTAAGACAGAAAAGGCTCAAGCATATGGTTAAAGAGAGAAATGGTCTAAGATTCTTACTTTTAATAAACTATTCTACACTAGTTATGACTTAAAGCAACCAATGGTCTAAGATTCTTACTTTCACTGAACTATTCGAACCTATAAAGCATCTAATTGACCTGACCAAAGACTGAATGAATGGCTATTACACTAGAAACAGAGAGAACGCAGATTGAACACAAACCATACAAGCAACCACAACTAAACTCAGTTTGATAGCACGAAAAACATGGGAAAATGAAAAGAACGCAAAAAAAAAAAAAACACGGAATGAAGGTTAATTTGTAAGTTCTACACTGCGCACACCATACAAAGTGAGTGTTGTAAGCATGAAACGTAAGGAGGTAGCATAATGGCACAACTGAAAATACCTAATTTGATGTTTAGAGAGAAATAAGAAAGAAAAGAGCAATAAAGCATGAAGAAATGAGTAAAATGGAAGATAATGGAGGAAGAAGAAACTGACATTACTTCCTTTCCAGAGTTGGTAGACGCGATTCGCCATGAGAGGGAGGAGGGAGGGGGGAAGCAAAATGGGAAAATGGAGTTCAGGACGCAGGGAAAAGGAAAGTAAGATTTGAAAGTGGAGAGGCGGTCATCTGATGGGGCATTGAAAACCCCACAAATGGGTTCCAGAGAGAATTGAAGAGAGAGAGTTGGGGAGTGATGGGGTTTAGAAGTGTAATGAAATGAAATGAAATCATCTGTGATTGCCGGTTTTGCGTTCCCTTTCCCTTTCCCTTTTCCTTTTCCTTTTCCTTTTCCTTTTCCTTTTTCGCTTTTGCCTTTCTCAGACCCAAATTCTACACACCAAACCCAACGCCAAATTCCTTTTCCCATAAAAACTAAACCCTTACTTAAACCTTCACTCTTTTAGGTTTTGGCTTTGTCTCCTTCACTTTTTCGAGAGACCGTATATATATATGTTGAGGTGGATTGGATTGAATTGGACAAAACCAAAATTTCAGGTTCGAGTAGAGCTCAAAACCCAACTCATACCACACGGGTCCACGACTCAATTTTGAGGCTTGTCTAAAGCATGGATAGTAACTAGGGTTGACTCGATGATAAAACAATGAGAAAATTTTTTGCAAAGTATTTAAAACATGATATACACATATACATATAGATATATTTACAATACATCAAAGTAGAGTTCATACACGAGTAGTTAAAACACAAAAGAAAGAACGTACTCAAAATATTTAAAAGAGGGTTGGAAACAACAAGTGGGGCTTGTATATGGCATGCTCCAAAGTCTGCAACTATCCTTGACTAATTCTTTATTCTTGGAAAGTTACTAGTAGCCTATTTGTAGGCTCTTAATCATGTCTTTAGGATATGCTAGGGTACCACATCTTATTCTTGTCATTAATTCTTGTTTTTTACATGGTTCCTAACAAGGTTCGTATACCTAGTGCACTTGGCCTACATGGTGCAACTTTAGGATATGGTTACGTCCTGAACATACTTGACTTGAATCATGTTTAGAAATCAAAATGCTTCATAATACTTACTTGCTTGATTCTTGAGCTTAGAATATTTACACAAAAGCTACCTGAAACTTACTTCTTGATCTTTGATCTTTACCGAAGTAGCATATGATTGCTTAAAAAGTCAAAGCTACTTATGGGTCATCTAGGTCGAGGGTAGCATCCTGATCAAAGGTTGTCTTAAAGTTTATCTTGAGGTAACATCATGGTTACTTAAAACCAGGAGCGTACATGGAGCTCATCTTATCTTAGGGTAGCCACTGGATTATTACAAAATTAAGGGCTATCTTAATCTTATCATGAAGTAGCATTCGGGTTGCTTAAAGATCAAAAGCTAACCTTGAGCTCATCTTGAGATAGGGAAGCATCCTAGTGATTTAAAAACTAAGGGATATCCTGAAACTTTGTCATGAAGTAACAGCCTGATTACTTAAAAATTAAGGATGAACGTAGAACTCATCTTAATCTTGCGTTAGTCTCTTGGTTACTTAAAAACCAATCGCTAATCTCAAACATGTCATATTAGGCTCATCTTTAAAATTTCATGGTAACAAGGTTCATTTACTAGGTTATTTTAACGACCATTTACAATTATTGCTTTTGTAAATATAGTAGTTAAATAATCCCAATGTACTTGAATTCCAAGGAAAGGCGCTCGGTTCAAGCCTACATAATTATTTTAATATTTTTCTTTCATATTTTCTTAATTCATATAAGGTTCATACTAAAATTCAAGCTATATTTCTTAAGAAAATTTTAAGATGGCTACTTACCTTGTTATTAATGTTCATGACCTCTTCTCTCAAGCTTTCAATACCCAAATTGCTCCAAATTTTCTTTGTCAGACTCCTTAGAGTGTCTAGCTTCTTGAACCATAAAATATTTCATGAGAACCAATATGGAAGGAGGATAAAATTAAGAAAAAACGAAGGAAGGGTCATTTTTGGGCTTACATGATTGGTTAAATTGGATCGGCAACGTCATCATCTTCTTTCTCGGGAAGAAAAGTCGCCATTTTGTATATTGCTACCGCTTGATTCTCTTTTCAACTCATGTTAGATCGTTTCTCTCCTCGATTTATTCATGAAAATTAAAGATGGAACATCAAGGAAAAGCTAGGGACTGATCTCTTACCTTTTGGTGCACTATGGCATGAGTTATGCTCATTCAAAGTTGGCGGAAAACTTAAATCCTCGCCAGCGTAAACCCTTTGAAACTCTTTATTAGTCAGGTCGACTGGGACACTTTAAGGCCACAATTTCTGCACGAAAGTTTTTCCTTATACGTCTCTCAAGCTTAATAATTTGTTTCGGAGGGACGAATTTGTGTGTGACCTTAATTTTGGAGTCAACTTCCTTGAGCTACATGTTAACCAAAACACAAAAATAGGAATTCTTGGGCAACTCGATCCTTACATACTTATGTCATGGCTCCTTCATGAAAAAAGGAATCATCCATTTGGGATGAGAGGGGCCGTAGAAAGAAATTTGAAACTTACCCCCTAATCTTACCCGAAAATGAATTTCTTCAATTGGGTATTCTCCTGGACTTATTGGGCTTTAAGGTTTTCTACGGAAATGCTTCTTGGAGATACAAAAACCAATTACGATAGGTCTTACACGATGAATTTGTATGTAGTCTCGGATTGAATCTCCAAGGTTTTTTTAGCTCCTTTAATAGCATATTGAATGTGTCATATAGGTTAGAGGCATTTTTAAGGCTTGCTTCCTTCACCAATCTTGTGGGCAATCTTATTTAGAAGATGAAGGACAAGTTTAAAAGAAATTGGTGTACTATAGCACTCGAATTTGGAAGAAATTTGAGAAAGGTATACTAAAAAAGTAAAGGCTTGTAACTTGAGTTGGAGGGCACGTTAATTCTTGATTCGTGTTCCAAATGAAAGCCCTACTTCAAACTTTGTAGAGGGAGCTTAAACCGACATTATAACCTCAAAAATCACCATGATTTTAAGGAATTTTCTAAAACCTTTGCAGAAGATATCTTCTTTAATAAGGGTTTTGCCAAACTTCATCTTTGAATTTTCATCGTTGAATATCATGAGTTGTGGACATTGTAGATCATATCCAAATTTAAAGGAAATCCAATGCCTAGATGGGTTCAATAGCAAATATGACTTGTTTCAATAGTGGCATTTTCGTAATTTCTTCAACTTTAGGGGTATTTTGATAATTTGATTTTTTTTTCTTTTATAAAACTCTAAAATATTTCTAAAAATTCCTTATTCCTTGTGGCTCATTGTTCTGTTCTTGAGTTCCTTGAAATTCATTCTTTTACCAGAATAAAAAAGATAGAAGGTTCCTTAGAAATAAAAAATGACAATTTTGCCCTTTAAGCCTACGTTTTCCTTTTTGATCTTTGCCAATGGCCCTAAATCCTTTTGAGGGCTTTGAATTGACCTTCTTCTTAAAATTTTTCTTTGATGTATTACAAAATTTAAATATTCACGTGTCACAAGCATTACTATATTAATTACAAATTACTATATTAATTACAAATGCTAAATATTTTTAATTTTCATAATAATTTTAAAGTTAGGATAAAGTTGGGTTGAGTTGATTGTAACTCTATTTTTTTTCGTTAATTGGGTTGACCTAACTAAGAAAGTAGCAACTTACAAACGGGCCGAATTTTCAATTTTTCAAAAATTAACCCAATTTAAAAAAAAAAAAAAAAAAAAAAACTTGAATTGGATTGGATAGTATAAGTAACTCAATTATCAAGACACATGAACTCCTTAGTGTAGCACAAATGTTAACCAGATGATGAATTGAGGTTACAAAGTTAATCATCGTAGCCACTCATCATTGTAATACTAACCCCTTAGTCACTCATCATCCTAGCCACATTTATTGTCGATCTACAATGGCTAGAGACAAACCGATTTAATTCTGCATATAATGGTTTTGTTTTCCATTGATCATATTACAAAACATACTAGTTGAGCCATGTCATTTTAGATTATTTTTTTATTTTATTAGAAAAGACAAGAATGTCTTTAAGCCCTTTTTAAATTAAATTTCTAGTTAATCAGTTGTTGGATTTTCTAAAGTAGAAGAGTGAGGCGAGAAATTAACCAAAATAATCTTGTACATATATATATATATATTTTTTGGAGGTTGATTGATATCACAGTCAAATTTATGCTATTTTATTAAGAATGTTAAAAGACCGAATTTTAAGATAAGATAGACCAGAAAAATGCTTGGAACAATTTTAGAAATTAAAGAAAAATAAAAAATAAAATAGTGAAAATCTTAAAAAAAAAAATTAATAAAAGTCAAATCACATTAGTAAATGGGTCATTTTGACCCTCCATTCCTAATTCCTAATTAAAATTAAGGATTTAAATGAGCTCTAATCAGATTGATAAGAAAGAAAAGAATAAGAGATGGAAAAGGATGCTAGTTTAGTGATTCTTGAGGGAGAGTTAGGGAGTGAAAATTGAAATCTACTCCAAATAGAGGTTAGGAGTTAGAACTTCATCCGACTTCCTTCACAAGAATTATTCAGTGGCTTTGAGAGGACCGTTTTGAGTTTTTGATTTGTTCAAACCCGTCAAGAATCAAAGAAAAAATGCGTATTTGAGGTTCGTGATTCCGATTTTCCTTCCCGTTCGAGAGCTTTATGAAGGAATTAGAGTTGATTTAGGTTAGAAGTTGGCATTTTGATGAATGTCAAGATTTTTTTTTTTTTTTTTTTAATTTTATTATGTAAGGTTTTAGTTTTGGATGATTTTTTTTTTGACTTATTTCTAGTTGTAATTTACTAAAAATTATGAGAAAATACTTAGTAAAAATTGATTAAAGCTTACCATTATTTTTTTTATTTATTATTTTTTTTACGAAGAAACTAATTTAATTTGAATTGTGCAGAGAAAGTTATGAAAATTCAAAGAAAATAGAAAATAATCGAAAGCCGATTTGGAAATCTGGAAACTTTGACAAAGTAGTCAGAGTGCATAGGTGACAACATGTGAGGTATTTTCATCCCAATTTTGATACTAATCCTAACTTTGCTTGAATTATAGCCAACTATAGAGAATTTAGAAATTTTGGAACTTCTAACACGCGGGAAAATTAGCTTGGTAAGACACGCGTCATCCAAGTAACCACACAGACTTTAGACAAGTAATACATGTAGGGATCACTTAGGACATGTAGCATGCGAGCATTTCTTACCTTAGGTGGTTAAAAAATGCATGTTAAGGACTTCAGAAGGACATTTTTGGATGAGTATGTACCTAGGTTGAGATTTTCAAGAAATATGTTATTTTCCGTATTATGCAAGGCTAAAAAGAGATTATGCATGACTAGAACACAAGTTGGACAATATGGATGAGTATGGTATGCATGGTATAAAAAATTACCAAAATGCCCCTAGGATGAGACGTGTGATTAATGTTGTTTAAATGTTTTCCGCTGTGTTAGAAAGAAGGATGGACTTTTGTGAGATGTGCTCTAGGTGATTGATGGATGTTATCTCTCCGTATAGCTTGTTTTCTTGTATGTATGTATGATACGGTATATTTTAGCTCAAGGTGTTCGACTATATACTCTCCCTGTAAAACGTGTTTATTTGCATAGGATTAGGGCATTAGAGTTAGGTTGGCTAGACGATAACCTAGGTCAAGACGCCTCCAATAGGATTGTGAGTGGGCGGTCAGAGGGTCTGGACCCTAGTTCTCCCAAACCGAGATAGACTCAAGGTGTAACAACCGGAAAAATAAAATAAAATAGTAATAATAATCATAATAATAATAAAATAATAAATAAAAAAAATAAAAATTAAAAGAAGAAAAACATTTGGTAACCTATCCCTCCTCCTTCCTTCAATCTCTCACCACTCCTTCCCTAAAAATAAATTTGGCAACAAATCAGTAAATTTATTTTCTGTAAAAACAAACTGTAGATTTACCCAGAATTTCTTACTTTCTACAAAAACAAATAGAAAAAAAAAAACAAAAGGTTTAAGCAGATTTAGTTCTGCTGAGGAGATATGTCATTTGAAGAGGTCAGTAGTCTTATGTTAAATCTTCCTTCTACTCTATTAAATAATATTAATTTGGTTACAATTATTTAGTTTTGAATTAGAGATTAAATGAAAAGAATTCTGTATGAGTTTAGAAAATCACAACCAATTATGTTTTAGATCTACTGAAATGTTGCAATGAATTAGATCTACTGAATTGTTGCAATGATTTAGGTTGGTCAATAATTTTATATGAATGATAGAAAAAGAATATAACCAAATGAATCGATTAAATTAAAAGTTAAGAATATAATTGTTAACTAAATCAGAAGGAGGGAGGAAGACAAAGGAAATAAGAAAAAATGAAATAGAGATGGAAATCCAGAACACTGTTAACTGAAAAAAAGAAAAGAAAAAAATAATAATAAAAATAAAAAAGAAAGATTTGGAAGTAGGAATAGATTAACAAAATTGCCGTAAAAATAAAAAGGAAAGATTTGGAAGTAGGAATAGATTAACAAAATTGCCAAATAATATCTGCTTGCCGTGAAAATAATTATAGAGGAAGAGGAAGATTGAGGAAAGATTTGTTTAACAGAATTTAAAAATAAAACAGGAAATATTAGAGGGCATGGAACTCCATTAAATTTTTAAATTTTGTGTAACAATAAATATCAGAATTTTAACAATGACGATGTAAATGAGAAATAATTTTATAGAGTTCAAACTTGAAACTGATCTCATGGGCTCACGTAGGTTGACTTGGATTTCAAAGGACGGAATTGAACTTTCATTAAGGATATATTCGTGACAACGACTTAAGCTAACCAGGTAAGTGACCTTACTATCGGCATGGTTATATTTGATATTGAAACGTGCCCTGTGGTTCTGCACGTGTCATATATATTGATATGTGTGAATTGTCTGTGGATCGATATGCTTCCTATATGTTATGTATGTTATAATATGTGGATTGTATGATAATAATTATGGTACGATGTGCTCTAGGAGATGTTTGAGATAGGATACGAGAAGGATGCACAAACGAAATGTAACTATAGGAGTAAGATACGTTCATGAAACATTAAGGTTAGGTTACATACCGAAGTGCTATGGATAGGAGAGATTGATGAAAGAATACGGTTAGGTTATGGGTAGAAAGGAATAGGTTTGTGATAGATTGATAGAACGATGGCGTTAGGATACGTTCTGGTGATGATATGACTAAGAACGTTAAGGCTATGGTAAGTTAGAGAACGATATGACTATGAAGTGTTTACGTTATGACTTGTTTATGATATGATGCATTGTATGCTAGATTATTGTGCTTAAGTACATAGTTATGTGAACGTGAATGTATGCTTTTAGTCTGATGTGATGTGTAATGCATGTAACGATGTGTGGTCCTTGAACGATTATGGCTTGTTTGTATGAATATTTGAATGTAACTGCATGAATTGTATGACATGAAATATGGTAAATTGCATGATACATAACCCCGCTAGGAATATGTATGATATGTAAAGAAATGAGAATGAGAATGACATGTAAGCTTGAAAATGTGACAGGGGGTTATGTTCATTAATGATAACTGTAGGACTAGTGGGACCTCATGCATATTGCGTGCTCATGCATTTGGGGGGATACCCCTATCCCATCACGAGGGTACGGACGCGTACATCCAATGGCAGGACAACGATCGTTATGCTTTGCATAGCGTTGCCGTGACGGTTCTAGTTTTAACGGGTCCCGGTATAAGGGCTTCCAGAGCAGCCCACCGGCTAGGGATAGTGGCCCAGCGGTGTGCGAACTAGCTGGTGAGCCCATACTCGCATGTATGGGTTGCGTGTAGAGTATATGATACATGTCCACGATTACCTGTTAGGATTACACCGTAGGGAAAACAAAACGAAAGATAGGTCCCATCATTTCATTGCATGTGATTGTTGCATAACCCCGATAGGGGGTCACTTATTGAGTATTCTAAAAATACTCAAGCCTTGTGCTACTTTACTTTTTCAGGTTAAGGCAAGGCACTCCTATACGGTTGACGACAGCATCGCAACTCGAGACCATGATGCATGCATAGGGTAGTGGTATTTATTTTCTTAGTCTTAGACTAGAATATGATGTTTTTTTAACTTAAACTCTTATTCATTTTATTTAGTCTTTTGTTGTGTCGTTTTAAAGATATTTTCGAAACACGTAAGTCCATGAATGTGTTTTAAGATAAAGGTTATGTTTTATGGAATTTAAATGAAGTCTTCCGCATTTAATGTTTATGGTACATATATAGTAGCGACCTTAAATTAAGTAGAAAATTTTGGGTCGTTACACAAGGAGTAAGAATAAAGTACCTTGGAGTCGAGAGTTCACATTACGCTACCTAGTTGCCTTAGGTGATAAGGATCATGGTGTTCCAAATGTTCAAAGTGGACCTATTACACAATCCAAGACCAAAAAGATTCAACAAGCGTTAATTTTTTATCTACAAAATTGGATAGGCTCGATTCGACCTCCGTTTCATGTGTTACAAACTGATTTGATTGAGGAACGATCATTTGCACTTTTGGAAGTGAATATTTGTATCGTTAAAGTGTAGGATGGGGTTACTATAGTACTTTTTTTTTTTTTGAAAACTTTATTTATTATTTTAATTTCATAAATTTGGGGTAAAACTGAGAGTTACTTATCAAAAGAACCATAACTACATCTGAAGGATAGTAGGGAGTAACTACCCATGAACTTGTTTTGGGGGGAGGGGGTTTGAAGAGTTGAGTATTTTCTGGAGAAACTATAAATACCAAAAAAGATTAGTACGTACAAATTAGATTTAGAATGAAATTGAGATTTTGAAGTTCGAGACTTTCACCTATAGATAAATTTGAGCCTCCAGTCATTTCTAAGTTTCAAACAATTTTTGTGTAGATTGCATTTGAGTTAGTCAATTAAGCCTTGATCAAGTTCATGGTGGAGTGATTCAATTTAGAAAAAGATTCCAAATCTTGCTTATAGATGTAGATCTTAAGAGGTAATCTAATTTTAGTCTTATCTATTGGTTGATCCGAATTTTGAACAAGGAGATGTTACTTTCTTTTATTCAAGGGTTCTCGCTTCAACAAAAGCTTGGATCGTCAGGCTGAGACTTAAGATTGGCTTATTACTATGCTTTGTAGAAGACCGCACAGCTTGTGGTAATGACTTATCAACCCTAATCCTCAGCCCAACGATCCAAGCTTTTGTTGAAGCAAGAACCCTTGAATCAAAGTAATTAATACCTTTTTGTATGAAATTTGGATCAACCAAGAGATAAGGCTAGAATTAGATTACCTCTTACGATCAAAGATCTAGAAGCAAGATTTGGAAACCTTGTTTTAAATTGAGTCAGTCCACAATCTAACCTGATCAAGGCTTGATTGAATGGCTCGGGTGCAATTCTACCACAAGAATTGCTTGAAACTTAGAAATGACAAATATGATGCTCGGATTTCTAAGGGAAACGTCTCAATTTGAGATATGAATTACATTCATCCACGAATCTGAATTTTACATAACATATTGTGGGTATTTATAGTCTCCCGACAAAAGACGTTTGTGGATGGGATTTATTCGAGACGTTTGTGGACGGGATTTATTTCCGATCCCCTTCAATCTCCACAAAGAATAAGTCAAATTGACCATTTGACTTTTACATAATTTATGAAATTAAGGATAGTTCTTTTTAACAAAAGTTGATGTGTTTGAGTGGCAAATACGATAGGTTTGAAATTAATTGAGCTCTCCGCGCGTAGATTCAAATTCCATTTGGAACACCGTGATTCTTATCATCTTCCCCCTCTTCAGAAGTATTCGTCCTCGAATTAGAAAAATCATCACCTTCTTTTCTTTCCTTCACCTCCTTTTGAAATGTTTTGATCAAATCTGCATGCTTCACTCACAAAAATATTAGAAAAATTTTATTTCATAAGGTGTATTAAATCCATAAACTACTTTAAAAAAATGAATCAATAGCATGCAACCATGAACAAATTTCATAGATATATTAGTCCAAGGTTTGTTAGGTATACTCATTTTGATATATTAGAAAAAATTTATTTCATAAAGTGTATTAAATTCATAAACTACTTAAAAAAATGAATCAATAGCATGCAACCATGAACAAATTTCATAGATATATTAGTCCAAGGTTTGTTAAGTACATTAAAATGAGTGTACATTTAGTTTTTTTTGCGTTTAAAACATTTGCTACAAAACTTAAGGACATCGTGCTTTATCTTCGGCTAAAAGAAGTGTTTATGCAACATCTTATAAACTGTATTAATCCTGAGATGTCTCATTAAGGCACTACCATATGCTTCTCTCAAAAACAAATCTTTTATAGAACATTTAGGAATACAAAGCACTCTTAGTAATTAAAAATTTATGGAACACATAATAATCATCCCCCACTTTTTTTTTTTGCAAGACAAGATCCATAAATAGTTCTAAAGTCTCGGTCATCTCTATATAATTCAATAATATGCTCAACTCCAAGAATTTTGGCAGTAAGAGAAAAGAGATCATACCTTCTAGATAACACATGAGCTACTGTATTATCCTTACTTTGCTTATACTTGATGACATACGAAAATGTTTCAATAAATTCCACCCACTTTGCATGTCTATGGTTCAGTTTGCTTTGACCTTTTACATACTTCAAGTTTTCATGATCAAAGTGGATCACAAATTCTCTAGGCCATAAGTAGTGTTGCGGCACATGCAATATATGAACTACAAACAATTCTTTATCAGAGGTAGGGTATTTCAATGTTGACCCATTTAGTTTTTCACTAAAATACACTAACGACTTTTCATCTTGAATTAAAACAGCACTTATGACCAAACCACATGCATCACATTCAATTTCAAAAGTTTTATAAAAGCTACAAAACAAATAATGATGCATTGCTTAATAGCTACAAAACAAATAATGACTTAATAGCTACAAAACAAATAATGACGCATTGCTTAATTTGTTCCTAAGCAAATTGAATGCATTCTCTTGCATTCCTCCCCATCTAAAAACAACATTATTTTTCACTAAGTCATTCAATAGTTCAGTTATGGTTCTAAAATCATTTATAAATCTCTTATAGAGGTTAGCTAACTCATGAAAACTTCGAACTTTACGTGCACTCTTTGGTGTTGGCAAATCCATAATGAATTTAACTTTGTCTCTATCTAATGTTATTCTACTTTTATCAACTATGAAGCCAATAGAGTGAACTTTTTCCATGCAAAAACTACCCTTATTAAAATTAAATTTCTCTTTTCTATGTGTAATCAAAACTAATTTAACCACATGCTCAAGCAAAATCTTCAAATAAATTATAATATCATCAATATAAATTATAATGTCATCAAATTGATAAGGCAACCCTAATCATCAGCCCAACGATCCAAGCTTTTGTTGAAGCAAGAACCCTTGAATCAAAGTAATTAATACCTCCTTATATGAAATTTGGATCAACCAAGAGATAAGGCTAGAATTAGATTATCTCTTACGATCGAAGATCTAGAAGCAAGATTTGGAAACCTTGTTCTAAATTGAGTCAGTCCACAATCTAACTTGATCAAGGCTTGATTGAATGACTCGGGTGTAATTCTTCCACAAGAATTGCTTGAAACTTAGAAATGGCAAATATGATGCTCGGATTTCTAAGGAAAACGTCTCAATTTGAGATCTAAATTACATTCATCCATGAATCTGAATTTTACATAACATATTGTGGGTATTTATAGTCTCCCGACAAAAGACGTTTGTGGACGGGATTTATTCCCGATCCCCTTTAATCTCCACAAAGAATAAGTCAAATTGACCATTTGACTTTTACATAATTTATGAAATTAAACATAGTTCTTTTTAACAAAAGTTGATGTGCTTGAGTGACAAATACGATAGGTTTGAAATTAATTGAGCTCTCCGCGCGTAGGTTCGAATTTTGATGTTTTGAATCTTCTTGGCAATAAGTCCATTTGGAACACCCTGATTCTTATCAGGTAAAGTTTAGATTTTCATGACATGTTTTGAATCTTCTTGGCAATAGGTCCATTTGGAACACCGTGATTCTTATCAGGTAAAGTTTAGATTTTTATGACATGTTTTGAATCTTCTTGGCAATAGGTCCATTTGGAACACCGTGATTCTTATCAGGTAAAGTTTAGATTATGAATTTCATGCTTTAGTTGATTAATAGAGGTATCTCATAGCAAAGCATGCTTTAGAAAACTCAATTAAGAAGAGGGCGCAACAACTAGTGCAATTTATACATTGACTAAGGTCAAAACTTTTTCAGTAGACTCTGGCACCCTAGGATCGTGAGCGACAATCAAAGGTCTAGACCTGAGTGTACCTAGGGATTTGGACTGGCCTCGAAAGCTAACCCTAAGCATCCTGAAAATGAAGTATGACATTTAAACCGCCTAGAAATGGCCAAGGGTAGCACACTGGATAGGGTAGTGCGACAGATGCCTCAACCTGGTAGAAATGGCCAGGGGTCTCTAAAAAAGACCTCTATGTTGTAAACGCGTCCTTGAGCGAGGGTGCGTGGAACCACATAGATTGACCTAGTAGTTGACAGGAACATAAGGATCACTTCTCTCAAACATTTGGTGACTTTATGGTCTTGTGAGAGGGTCCCTTAGCTTACCCCATGAATCACTTCTCTCAAACATTTTGTGACTTTACGGTCCTGTGGGAGGGTCTCTCAACTAACCCCCATGAATTATGTTCAAATTCAAATCCAGCCATTGTGTCTCGTAGCTTATGAGACGACACCTCAACCTAGGACACTAGTTATTCATTGCATAAGCAAGGCAAGCTACAAGTCGTAGAAAAGAAAGATTGAAAAACTAGCACATACCCCCTAGAGGTATGCTTTAGTTTAGAGACCCACTTGGAACATCGGGGTAGCCAGGTGTTAAGATAGTTGTAGAATCTAGACCTAAACTTCCTAAAAATCAGATTAAAGCTCGTAAATACTTACTAGGATAAGGATGCAAGGAGAGCCTACAAATTAGGTTACTTACTAAGTATATTTATTTGCTCGTTCCTTTTATTTTTCTTTTTCAGGTGTTCGCAAGTTGTCGATCGAGATTGGAAAATATTTAATAGTTGCTTAATTAGATAGGGGGTCGTTCCAGAGTGTAAGTCTGTCACTTGTATTTTCTATTTTTGAGTATTTTCTATTTTGTACTATAATTGTATCTCAAACCCTTTTCCTCTTTTGTAAATGAATTTTGAACCATTGTAATTTGATTTCGTTTGTGTTTTAATTGTGATATTGTTTGTCTTTAATTGTGATTTAAATTTTGTCGTATATTCACATTTTATTTTATTCTATATTTTTTTTAATCTTTTCGTCTCTATCTTGTTTTTGAAGCTTCAAAAATCGAGTAGTGAGATGACATCGAATGAAAGTAAAATTTTAGTGTCATGTTCACGAGTGGAGATTTTTTTAAAGATGTATTTGGTCAAATATTCATACATGGTTGCGTGCCACTTTTAAAGGAGATTTTTCTAATATTTCTTTTTGTTATTGTTATTGGTAAATTTGAATCAAAATAATAAGTATAAAATACAAGAAAAACCACCGTTCGGAATTTGAAATATAGGTTGGCATGGGCAGATTTTTTCTACCAAATATTTAGAAAGATCAAAAATAAAATCATGACGATTCTAACGTTTTAAAGGTGATGGATCCTTCCTTCATAAATTATGAATGATGGGCAACCATTTGAAGTAAGAAGCAAGCCAAATCGAGCCTTTAATCGAGAGTTATAAACTTTTCTTTTTTTATTATTTAGTTCTTAGGTTTAGCTGAAATTTGAGAGCCAAAGTCCATCCTTTCCTTCAAAACTTGATCCTACACCTTTTAAATAAGATTACTAGTAAGTTTGGTGATGAAAGAAAACGCTGAAAAATGCCTCAAACCTATTTCCTCAATCCTGTTCGCCATTGAAGGAGCTTGTCCATCCTTTCCCTCAAAACTTGATCCTACACCTTTTAAATAAGATTACTAGCAAGTTTGGTGATGAAAGAAAGCGCTGAAAGATGCCTCAAACCTATTTCCTCAATCCTGTTCGCCATTGAAGGAGCTCGAAGGAAAATTGAAAATTCAATCCGAGGCTATGGGCACTAAATGCGACCCATCCTAGTTAGTTTTTGCGCATCCAAGAGAAGTTTTTGTAGAAGACCACGAAGGGTATTGACCCCAATAACGTGCTCAAATCCTTGTTTGCATTTTATAATGCTCAAAATTAAGGATTCTATTAATTTTAGGGGACTAAATTAAGGTTATTTGATGAGCGGGTCGAGGACTAATTCGCTCGGAATCGAGCTGCCCATAAGAATCAACTCTATATTCTAGGTTGAAATGCAGACCAAAGTTGAAATCTAGGGAATTGACCACATGCCAAGTCGCTCTTTCAAGTTTATTCCTCTACTTTGAGAGCAGCATAAAGAGGAATTCTTGTGAAGAAAACTTGGCTTAATGTGCCTCAGTCGCTCTGCCCAATAACAAATTCCTTTGGGTTTGTTCCAGAGAGAGACTGAGTTTTCAACCAACTTTGGGAGCCAATAACTTAAAGTTATAGCCTAGGAAAAGATAAGGTATCAAGTCCTAACTCTTCCTTGACATTCCACATTTAAGTTTTACGAAGGAATCGTTGGGAGAAACGCTCTAAAATGGGTTGGAGAAGGTCGTTTTTAGGCGGCGGCGACTGGGCGCGCACGTTTTCTTCCCCTACAAGAGGAAGAAGAAGATGATGTGGCCGACTCAACCGAATCGGCCACTTTAGCCCAAAAACCTGCCTCGATTTGTCATCAAACTGAACCTTTTTTTTTTTAATCAATTCTCATAAAATTGGTTCCAAAAGCTAAACTCTCTAAGGTAAGTAGCCATCTCGGACTTTTCTTAAAAAATACTTTAGGAATAGCTTGGACTTCAATATAAACCTTAAGTTAAGTATTAGTTAATGATACATAAAATAAAAACATTAAGATTGGTAAGTTAAGGACCCAAATCAAACATTTTGCTTGAGAATTAAGTAATGTTAAAATGATCCCATAAATGGACTTCCCTCCCTATGAAACTTTAAAACTGGCCATAATGTGGTATGTCTAAGTTGGTGAACCGAAAAAAGGTGTAAAATGACCATAATGCCCTCCGTCTGTAATATCCACGTTTCACGACCTTTAGGATACCTAAATGGTTTGAAACTTTATACAAAACCTTGGAACAGGACTATCAAGGTATTAGTAACTTTTTATGTTTATTGGAACACGTTAGGTTGCCCTCTAGTTCCGACCTAAATTGTACCTAATAAGCTCGTAAGGCTAACTCATGGTATATCATACATCTCATGCAATCCTAGGTTCATTAATGAATCATCTGCGAAGAATATGCCTAGGATCATTGAATATCATACCCTAGGCCTGATGTTAAATAAGTTGCTAGGATTTATGCCCGAAAGTGATTGTTATCTCCCATCACACGGTGTATTACGAGACCTTTATTCCTCCTCTAGGTGGGATGCCCTACATTATATATCACTAGCAAGATGTCATGATGGGCCTCTTACTTCCCTCACTTAGATGAGATGCCCTGCATCAGAATTTACAAGCAGGATGACATGATCATGTTGCACCACTCATGTGTTCATGGAGAGAGAATTAAGGGCCACTTTAGGGAAAGTTTTCAGGATGAAAATTTGACATGTATTAAGATGAGTTTTAAGTACTAAGTGCCTGAAAACTAAATAAGTTTCGGCATCCTAGCTTAAAGATTGTGATTAAAAGCCTACAAGTAAGCTACTTGTCGAGTTTTACTCGCTCCATATTTTATATTTTTTTGTTAGGTAATTAGGAGTTGGTCGAGGATGGGAGCAAACTTTGGAGCGAGAGCCATAGACCAACCTTCGTTTACAAACTTAGTATATTTTGAAATGTTTTTTTTGAATTCGTTCCTTATTTTGTGTCTCAACTATGTTAAAATTGTTGGGTTTTATGTCCTAAAACTCATAGTTTGTAAACAAAAACATATTCTATTTTCAATAAAGTTATTATTGTTGTTTATTCAGTAAAGATTGTTATTGAATAAAGTGAACTTTACGATTATTAATCTAAATTCGATAAACTAAGAACACTCTGACTATAATATGATTACTTGAACGGTATATAGAGACATAAGAGTAGATCAAGTTCAAGTATATAGTCAAAATGATATATAGTATAAGGATAAAGCTGAGTATAAGGATAAAGCTGAGTACCAATTTATATCTATCACTCATGGAACCCTAAACATGCATACTATACATTATAACACTTATAACATACTTGGAATGCATGAAACATGCTTAGCCTATGGAGGATTTTAAATCTTATGACATACTTTATGCATATACATTTTCTATTTAATTAAAACATACATTCATAATGCATAATTAATTAAACACACTAAAGTGGGTTGGTTTTGGCATTTTAAAGCAAACAATTAACTAAATTATTATATTAATAATTAAAAATAACTTGAGCCGCTCCCGAGGATCACGAACCGGGCGAACCAACCCTTAAAAACGTTGAATCCGACCCCAACGGCAGAAAAAACACCCAAACCGCCTCTTCCATCTTCTTCGGTTCAGCTTGCTATCTCTTCTATTTTCGATCAATTACAACCTAAAATGGACTCTAATGACTCCATAAAAATTACAGACCTTTCTTCATTCATTAAAGCCATACACATTAGGCTTATTACAATAATTGTATCAAATGGAAGCATAAAAAAAATGCCAAAACCAAAACCATCCACTTTAGCAACCACAAATTTCATTCATGAAATGGTACCCACCATGATCAAATTAATGTAAATAAAGTGCCTAAAACTTGCTCTGATACCAATTGTTATATTATTGCATGGAATGGATGATTATATAATTGTTATATAAAGCATGTTAGATGCATGTTAAAGGTTATTTTCAACGTCATAAAACGAGATAGACGTTAAAATCTATAATAAAGATAAGTACATGCTCACTTAGGGTTAAGAACCAAGCACGATCAATTTTAATAGTTAAAATAGGTCGATGTCTTGTAAAATTGTGCTCACAAGAAAGCTCACCTGGCACGATCTTGTCTAAGGCTAGAGGTACTTAAGTTGATGGTTTACGGAACACCTACTACCTGGAGATCGGACCAGTACTTGAGCTTAGTTAGCCCAGTTTTATGAGCATGCTTAAGTGATGTAAGATTTAGAAAAATCACCTAGACTTAAGTTATATTTAATTAGCCAGAATATACTTAAGTAAAGAGTATACCCAACCATCTAAAATACTTAGTGAGAGGAAAAAGGTGTATAAGATACATCGTTGTCTTTTCACACTCTCTGTAAAATTCACACAGTGAGATTCATGCTCGGCCTCGTGTCGCCCTGGGAGCGTCCTCCATTCGGAAGGTATTTGCATGAGTCAATAACAAGGAGAATAGAGAAAGTATTTATAGTAAGTGGGAGAAGGAAGTATATCAAATACGTCCTATGGTCTCCACTACTAGGTTGCACCGTGAGATTCCCATGTTCCACCTGCATGTTGCCCTAGAGCAACTACCCATTCGGACGGTCGTAACATGGGAGTCGAAACAACGCAAACTCCAGAAATGGATAGGATTTCTTAGGTCCGTTCCCAACTTTGGCTTTTTCATTCAATAGCATTGTTGGGACCGATCTATGAGGTCTGAAAATGGCGGGTCACACTTACGAAGAAATACTAAGAGTTGGTATATTCTTGACCAAAACAGCGATAACTAAGAACACTATAAGAACAAAAGTTATTCTGGGATTAGTGTTTAAGTCAAGAATGTCTTGGTTTAGTGAACGAGTGATTGGCTGCCTCTCGGTAGCAGTTACTCTAACTCACTAAAGTATCGTTGCAAACTAATAATGATTTGGGTACATTATTACATTTGCTAAAACTGATTGGATTAAACAAGATTAAGTCAAATCACTAATAGAATTTTCTTTATATCACAACATGACAAACTCAATAGTACAATTACTCGCTTCTGAGAAATTAAACGGCGACAACTACACAACTTGAAAATCAAACCTAAACACAATACTGGTCATTGATGATTTAAAGTTTGTTTTAACTGAGGAGTGTCCTCCAAACCCCAGCTTAAATGCAAACTGAACAGTTCGGGATGCGTATGACAGATGGATAAAGGCAAATGATAAAGCCCGAGTGTACATTCTATCCAGCATATCTGATGTTTTGGTTAAGAAACACGATGTTATGGGTACTGCTAAAGAGATTATGGAATCTCTAAAAGGGATGTTTGGACAACCGTCCTTCTCCCTTAGACATGAAGCCATAAAATACATTTACAACTGTCGTATGAAAGAAGGGACCTCAGTTAGAGAACATATCCTGGACATGATGGTCCATTTTAATGTGGCAGAAGAAAATGAAGCTGTCATTGATGAGAAGAGTCAAGTCAGTTTTATCATGATGTCTCTTCCGAAGAGCTTCTTCCAGTTCTACACCAATGTGGTAATGAACAAAATAGAATATAACTTGACTGCTCTTCTCAATGAGCTACAGACTTATCGGTCCCTCTTAACAAGCAAGGGACAAACAGGAGAAGCAAATGTTGCTATCTCCAAGAAATTACTACAAGGATCGTCCTCCAAAAATAAGTCTAGACCTTCAACTTCTAAAAGTGTTTTGATGAAGAAGAAGGGTAAAGGGAAAAATAAGATTCCTACTAACCGCAAACACAAGGTTCAAAAAGCAGGTAAAGGAAAATGTTTTCATTGCAATGAAAACGAGTATTGGAAGAGAAACTACCCAAAATACCTTGCAGAGAAGAAAGCCGAAAAGACACAACAAGGTAAATATGATTTACTCGTTGTAGAAATATGTTTAGTAGAGTATGACAACTCAACTTGGATACTAGATTCAGGGGCGACTAATCATATTTGTTCTTTTTACCAGGAAACTAGCTCCTGGAGAATGCTTGCGGATGGCGAGATAACACTTAGGATTGGAACAGGAGAGGTTGTCTTAGCAAGATCAGTAGGAAGTTTAAAGTTGTTTTTTGGAGATAGATTCATTATATTAGATAATGTACTTTTTGTTCTTGGAATGAAAAGAAATCTAATATCTATCTCTTGTTTATTATAACAGTTGTATAAAGTATCTTTTGAAATCAATGAAGTGTTCATTTGTAAAAGAGGTATTCATATTTGTTCTGCAGAACTAGAAAGCAACTTATATATGTTAAAACCGAGCGAAACAAAAGCTATTTTAAGTACTGAGTTGTTTAAAACAACTGAAACTCAAAATAAACGATAAAAGATTTCTCCTTATACCTATCTTTGGCACTTAAGACTAGGCCACATTAATCTCAATAGGATTGAGAGATGGGTTAAAAGAGGAATTCTAAATGAGTTAGAAGACAACTCTTTACTTCCATGTGAGTCTTGTCTTGAGGGTAAAATGACTAAACGATCATTTTCCGAAAAAGGTTATGAGCCAAAGAAACCTTAGAACTCGTGCATACAGATCTCTGTGGTCCAATGAATGTCAAAGCACGAGGAGGGTATGAATATTTCATCAGTTTTATTGATGATTATTCAAGGTATGACTATCTTTACCTAATGCATCACAAGTTCGAAGCTCTTGAAAAATTCAGAGAGTATAAGACTGAGGTTGAGAATCTATTAGGTAAAACTATTAAAACACTTCGATCAGATCGAGGAGGAGAGTACATGGACTTAAGATTTCAGGACTATATGATAGAACATGGAATAAGGTCTCAACTCTCGGCCCCTGGTATGCCTCAACAAAATGGTGTATCAGAAAGGAGAAATAGAACTCTATTAGACATGGTTTGGTCTATGATGAGTTTCGCTCAATTACCCGATCCGTTTTGGGGATATGCAGTGGAGACTGCTACATACATTTTGAACAAATGAAACTAGGAGTGTTTCAGAAATACCTTATGAGTTATGGAAAGGGCGTCAAGGTAGTTTACGTCACTTCATAATTTGGGGATGTCCAGCACATGTGTTGTTGCAAAACCCCAAGAAATTAGAACGTCGTTCAAAATTATGTCTATTCGTAGGATACCCCAAAGAGATGAAAGGTGGTTTGTTTTATGACCCTCAAGAAAATAGAGTGTTTGTATCAACAAACGCTACATTCTTAGAGGAAGACCACGTAAGAAATCATCAACCTCGTAGCAAACTAGTATTAAGTGAGATTTCTAAAGAAGTTATTGATAAAACAACAAGAGTTGTTGATCAAGCTGGTCCTTCAACCAGGAAAAAGTTGATGGAGCTGACACTTCTGGTCAATCACATCCTTCTCAAGAGTTGAGAATGCCTCGACGTAGTGGGAGGGTTATAACTCAACCCTATCGTTACTTGGGTTTGGCAGAAACTCAAGTCATCATACCTGATGATGGCGTTGAGGATCCATTGACCTATAAACAGGCAATGAATGATGAAGATAGAGATTAGTGGATTAAAGCCATGAATCTTGAAATGGAGTCAATGTCTTCAATTTAGTCTGGGAACTTGTAGATCAACCAGATGGGGTAAAACCTATTGGATGCAAATGGATCTATAAGAGGAAATGAGACAAAACCGGTAAGGTACAAACCTTTAAAGCTCGACTAGTAGCAAAGGGTTATACCCAAAGAGAGGGGGTGGACGATGAAGAAACCGTCTCTCTTGTTGCTATGCTTAAATCGATTAGAATACTCTTGTCTATTGCCACATTTTATGATTATGAAATTTGGCAAATGGATGTTAAGACAGCCTTTCTAAACGGCAATCTTGAAGAGAGTATCTATATGACTCAACTAGAGGGGTTCATTGAACAAGATCACGAGCAAAGGGTTTGCAGGCATAAAAGATCCATTTATGGGTTGAAGCAAGCATCTCGATCCTAGAATATAAAGTTTGATACTGCGATCAAATCTTATGGCTTTAAACAGAATGTTGACGAACCTTGTGTTTATAAAAGGATAGTCAACTCTACAATAGCTTTCCTGGTGTTGTACGATGACGATATTCTACTCATTGAAAATGATGTGGGATTTCTGACTGACATTAAGCATTGGCTAGCGACACAATTCCAAATGAAAGATTTGGGAAAGACTTAGTTTGTTCTTGGAATCCAAATTGTTCGGAACCGCAAGAACAAAACACTAGCATTGTCTCAGGCAACGTACATCGACACAATGTTGATTCAATATAAGATGCAGGACTCCAAGAAAGGATTATTACCTTTCAGGCATGGAGTTCATTTGTCGAAGGAACAAAGTCCTAAGACACCTCAAGAAGTTGAGGATATGAGACACATTCTGATAAGATAAGGAATCAATACAAGGGGAATAAGATTCGGATTACCTTGTTGATCGAATATCTCAAGGCAAGAACACTTGATTGAGATTCGAATCACTCCAGAAGCAAGATCGATCATGTCTAGCTTCAATGATTCTTGTTGATCAAATATCTCAAACACTTGTTTGAGATTCGAATCACTCCACAAGCAAGATTGATCATGTCAAGCTTGAATGATTCTACATGCAATCTAAACTACATAGAATTGCAAAGAAACTTAGCCATCGGCTAAAGAAAAGCACAAATGCTTCTTTTGATATATCTTCTAAGTCTCCCTTACAAATACAACAAACATGGCTTTATATAGCCTCAAAATGAAAATTACAAAAGTTGTAACATTCACACTTTATGGCCATAATTAGCCATTATGTAAATGTAACCGAAATTAAATAAAAAGTCTTAAAACACAATAACTCTAAATTATAACCCACCCAAAATTTACAACAATCAAACTTTATTCTTCTTCAATGTAGCATGAATTGAAACATCTTTTGATTATTTTGATAACCTTTTCTCCACATCTTCATTGAAGCATATTGTATGATTGATGTCTCTTGGTTCATATCATTCTCCACTTCTTCAAGAGGATTCGTCCTCGAATCTATTTGTGAAACTTTGCTGCAAAAAATAAGTTATGGAAATACAAAGGACCTCACAACACTCTCTCACGTGTATACACTCAAGGAATTTTAGGCCACTCTGTTTGCACTCATTTACACAAATGAAGCTCTCATTCTCACCTCTCAAAATTTTAAATAGAGCAAAGATTGAATTTTGAACTTTGGGTCGATTAAAAACTAAAAAGATGAAAATAAATAAAAATTAAATTGAGAAGAAACGCAAAGGAAACATATATCCGATCTTGAGCCTAAAGCTCTGATACCAAATGATAAGATAAGGAATCAACTACAAGGGGAGTAAGATTCGGATTACCTTGTGGATCGAATATCTCAAGCAAAGAACATTTTGTTTGAGATTCGAATCACTCCAGAAGCAAGATCGATCATGTCTAGCTTCAATGATTCTTGTTGATCAAGTAATCTCAAACACTTGTTTGAGATTCGAATCACTCCACAAGCAAGATTGATCATATCGAGCTTGAATGATTCTACATGCAACCTAAACTACATAGAGTTGCAAAGAAACTTAGCCATTGGCTAAAGAAAAGCACAAATGCTTCTTTTAATATATCTTCTAAGTCTCCCTTACAAATACAACAAACATGGCTTTATATAGCCTCAAAATGAAAATTACAAAAGTTGTAACATTCACACTTTATGGCCATAATTAGCCATTATGTAAATGTAACCGAAATTAAATAAAAAGTCTTAAAACACAATAACTCTAAATTATAACCCACCCAAAATTTACAACAATCAAACTTTATTCTTCTTCAATGTAGCATGAATTGAAACATCTTTTGATTATTTTGATAACCTTTTCTCCACATCTTCATTGAAGCATATTGTATGATTGATGTCTCTTGGTTCATATCACATTCCCTATGCATAAGTGGTCGGTAGTCTGATGTATGCCATGCTATGTACCCGACCCGACATATGCTATGCTGTGGGAATTGTCAGCAGATATCAGTCCAATAAGGGACGTGCTCATTGGACTGCCGTTAAGAATATCCTCAAGTATCTTAGGAGAACGAGGGACTATATGCTAATGTACGGTGCCAAGGATCTGATCCTTACAGGGTACGCTGACTCAGATTTTTAGACCGATGTAGATTCGAGGAAATCGACATCAGGATCTATCTTCACTCTGAACGGAGGAGCAATAATATGGAGAAGCATAAAGCAAGGTTGCATTGCTGATTCCACCATGGAAGCTGAGTATGTTGCTGCTTGTGAAGCAGCAAAAGAATCTGTAGGGCTTAGGAAGTTCTTAACTGATTTGGAAGTTGTTCCAAATATGCATCTTCCCGTCACTCTTTATTGTGATAACAGTGGAGAAGTTGCAAATTCAAAAGAACCAAGAAGCCATAAGCGAGGAAAACATATTGAGCGCAAATATCATCTCATAAGGGAGATTGTGCAACGAAGAGATGTGATCGTCACAATGATAGCTTCAGAGCACAACATTGCTGATCCATTTACAAAGCCCCTCACGGCTAAAGTGTTTGAAGGGCACCTAGTGAGTCTAGGACTACGAGTTATGTAATCTAGGGCAAGTGGGAGAAAAGGCATGAGTATGTGATGCCCTAGTTTATTGTATTTCTCTCTACTCAACGTTATAAAACCCCACTAGAGTTTTATTCCAAGGGGGAGTTTGTTGGGTTTTTTGTCCTAAAACTCATAGTTAGTAAACAAAAACATATTCTATTTTCAATAAAGTTATTATTGTTGTTTATTCAGTAAATATTGATATTGAATAAAGTGAACTTTACGATCATTAATCTAAATCCAATAAACTAAGAACACTCTTACTATAGTATGATTACTTAAACTGTATGTAGAGACATAAGAGTGGATCAAATTCAAGTATATAGTCAAAATGATCTATAGTATAAGGATAAGGCTGAGTACCTTATTCTGGGGACACTATGGATGCAGCCCACTTTTGTATATGATATAAACAATGTGATCACTAAATTGTACATGTGAAGACATGTGAGTGGGGGCGTCCTATGCAATGAGTATTGCATAAGATCGGACCATGAAGAAAACCACTCTCACTTTATAATGTCGTTTACTGTTGAGACTGTTTTTTTTTTCATTCGATAACCTAGGTAACTCGGTTTTAATCCTGAGCTAACCATGAACTCCTGTTTATTCGAAATTATCCTTAGATTTGCATGGGTGAGAGTGGCTCTAGTTCGCCGACTCAATAGGCCTCCCATTTCAGGGGTAAGACTGGGTGAATGGCTGGGGACATGGGGTGCAAGATGGAATTCACTCCTACCCACTTTTAGGGATAGAAGAAAGGTAGTTCCCTTAAGCACTGACTCCAGGTCTTGAACAAGGGGCCCCACCCTCTCATTGGCCTGAGAAGGATTCGGTTTACTGGTTGGACCACAAACCAATTGTTCATTAGAGGATCAGTGAGACATAAGGAACAAGAAGTAACTTCAGGGGTAAAACGGTAAATTGACCCAGCTCTAGTTACGAACAACCTGTGAAGGATCGACTTACTAATCATGGTTATATCAGATGGATAGAAATATATCTATAGTGAGGGGAGTGCAACTACTAGGCTATAGTGGAGTGTCCTAGTAGTTAACGAATGTTGGTTAACAAGGTTAATGAGTTTAGTCGGTTAATCTTGGATCGTTGGAGCCCATGATCTATAGGTCCATTAGGTCCCTCTGCTAGCTCATATCGGACTAAACCATAGAACAGTGTGACGAGTGAGTTCGAAGTGTTCGAATTCAAATTAGGGAATATGCGCTACATATATACGATATATTTAACCGCATTTTTGTTTTATTTACGAATTAAACAAAAAGAGATAATCTGAGATATTTAAATAATATTAAAATATCTTAATCAATTATGTGTCGGAATTGATTGGGATTGGCATTTGAATTAATATTAAATATTAATTAAATATTTTAATTAATCATTTAATGTTACTTTAATTTTAAATTCATTATTCAAATTAATTGTTGAATTAAAATGAAGAAAGTCAAAATGTTGACTTCATTTAATGGAAAAATCCATGTTAATGGAATTTTAAGGTGTCAAAATTTGGTTAACTCAAACATGCATGCTTGCCACATAATCCCGAACATTTGAGTGGAATTTTAAGTGTCAAAATTTGGTGATTTCAAATTTGCATGAACATGCAAACATGACTCTTTAAATAGAGTGATCATGGTACATGGAAGATCTTCTTCTTCTTAGTGGAAAACCTTGAGAAAAACCTCTCACAAACACTCTCTTCACATATACAAAATCCCTCCCAAGTTTAGTCACTCACCGGATTCCACAATCCCGTTCTAAGACCGGAGGACAGTGGAGAAGACATTAGTGGTGGTTCGAAACCGGTTCGTGAGGAAAAAGAAGTTTGAACTACAAAATGTTAGTATTGAAACTCATTAAGTTTTAATACTTATGAATATGCTAGTTATTTACTATAATTGATGTTCTAAAAGTGCCTAAGATCCAAATTGCTTCGGCATGTGTTATATGCTTATATTAACACTAACAAAAATAAATGCTACTTTAATATAATAATAATTTATGTCTTAACTTAGGTTTAAATATCTTTTTTTAAAAAAAAAAAATTATGGTCCCATTCTCTCACCCAAAATGGACGGCATTTATGGTTGAATAAAAAATAAATGGTTGATTAGAAAAAGGTGGTACTTGATGTAAGATACACTTGAGTAAAATGGATTTTTGTCCCAGCAATAGTTACAAATAATTTATGAAGTATTGACTTACTTATAATAATTTTATCAATGAGCACAATGTTCTAGGGTGCATAAAAGTATCGACTTATAATTAATAAATGAAAATTAATTAATTAATTCAATATAAGGTTCTAGCCACCTTAAAAAAATCTAAAATGGTTATTTAATTCAAACGAAAATTTTGAAGCATTCCAATTAATATATATCTATATATATATAATTTGAAGTTTTTAAATTAATATTTAATATATTATATACATTAAAAAAAAAGTATATTTTTTATATTTCACACATTAAATGTTAAAATAATTAATGTATAAATACATTGATTAAAAAATATATTTGAAATTTGATAGCAATTCAAGATAGAAGAGTGCAACCCATCTAAGTATCCTAAGGAAGCAAAATTACATTTAGAAAAGTCGTGAAGGAAGCTTTGTGAATCCCACCGTGTATAGGTGCGTCATTGAAAGTCTAAGGCACTTGACTCCTACTCATATAGATCTTTCATATGCTATCATAATGGTAGGTAAGTATATGGAGAAGCCTACTATGATGCATCATCAAGGAGTCAAGCACATTCCCGGATGTGTGCATGAAACCACAATAACATTGGCACTTTTTTTCCTGTTTGAGACGAGAGTCATTAACTCATTCAGAAAAGTTGTTTTCTTGTTTTGGTATCATACTATATCCACTAAAGATTGTCCTTAGCGTAAAATAAGGAAGGAAAAAAAAACATTTACTCGTGTCTACAAGACCTCACAACCTCAACCCTGTCGAGAAGACCCTAATGGAGCCACTTAAATCATTATGGGAAAAAACTAAGTTTCTTTCAATATTTTTCAACAAAACTGTAAGGAACGCTCAAATTTGATGAATTTGACACAAAAGTTTAGTTAAAATACGAAACTTAAACATTTTCATTTTCAAGTCATTTTCGAGTCATTTTCCACAAGTGTTAACATTGCCACTTTTTTTCCTATTTGAGACAAGGGTCATTAATCCGTTCACAAAAGTTGTTTTTTCGTTTTAATATCATACCATATCAACTAAAGATTGTCTTAAGCGTAAAATAAGGAAGAAAAAAAAATATTTACTCGTGTCTATAAGACCTCACAACCTCAACCCTGTCTAGAAAACTTTAATGGAGGCACTTAAAGCATTATGTGAAAAAACTAAGTTTCTTTTAATATTTTTGAACGAAACGGTAAGGAATACTCAAATTTGATGAATTTGACAAATATGTTTAGTTAAAATACGAAACTTAAATACTTTCATTTTCGTACCATTTTCGAGTCATTTTCCATGAGGTTAACATTGACATTTCTTTTTCCTGTTTGAGACGAGGGTCATTAACTCGTTCAAAAAAAGTTGTATTCTCGTTTTAGTATTATACCATATCCACTAAAGATATAGCAAAAACCAAAAGAATGGTGTTGTATCTCAAAAGGAATTTGGTTACTTGACAATCTCAAAAGCAGCGAACTATGACACAATCTTCCTATGAGGCCAAGTTCATGGCAGCAACTGAGATGTCATACCAAGTATTGTGGTTGAGAAACTTGTTGGTCAAAATGACTGGAAGTAAGCTAAAGCGGGTAACTCTTTATGTTGACAACAAATTTACATATCCATTGATGAAGAATCCAATATTTCACAAACGCAACAAACACATCAACACTCGCTTCCACTTCATTCATAAGTGTATCGAGAATGATAGATTGTTGTAGAGTTTGTATGCACTATAGAGCAACATGTGAATATTCTCACCAAGATCCTAAAAGGGTTTAATTTGCAGAGATGTAAGAATTGCTGAGAGCGAAAAATATTGAGCAAAGTCAAGCTTATTGGAAAAGTGAGTAAACTTAGCTTGTGTAATAGCACAACAAAATAAAAAAAAAATAAAATCATAAATAATGAAATAAATAAACAAACAAAAATAATTATAAAAAAATATTTAAAATAATAATAATAATAATGAATAAAAGAAGAACAATTTTCTCCCACTTCTCTCCCCTACCCTCTCTTCCCTCCCCCACAATTATCTCTCTTCAACCCATCTTGCTATAAAGTAACAATTACTGAAAAAAAAACTTAAGAAAAAAGAAAGAGAATGATATTTATCCAATTGAAATTCACAATAAGATATAATATTAAATTTCATTTTCCATTTTCTTTTATCCTATTTTTTTTAGAAATCACAGTCAATTATAGTTAGATATTCATTAAATTATTACAATAGTTTAGCTTTGAGTTAGAAAGTAAAGGTCAATCATTTATACGAATTCTAGTAAATCACATCAGATGAGTAATATTAGATTAAATTTATATCAGTAGCCAAATAAATAGATTAAAATAGAATGACGAAGAAAATTTGTGAACACTAAACATTGAGACAAGGAAAGATTGGGAAAGAGGGATCCACGAGAAATCAGGAATACACGAGAACAAAATTAAAAGGCAATAGAGTAAAAACAGATAAAAAAAAAAAAGGAAGATTCAGGAATTAAAAAACCACAAATTAAATATAGAGAGAAATGTAGATATAGAGAGAGTAGTAAAACCCAAAATAACTCGAAATAACTCTATCTACTTTTTTTTATGCAACAGTAAGCATAAAAAATAAGATTTTTAATATAAATATAATTATAAATATATAACATTTCAAGACTTTTAACAATGTACCAATGTAAATTAGAGAAATAATTTTATAGAGTTTAAACTTGAAACTGATGTCATGGGCTCACAAGATTGACTTGGATTTCAAAGGGTAGGATCGAACTTTCATTAAAGATATATTCATGACAACAACTTTAGCTAACCAGGTAAGTGGTCTTACTATCGCCATGATTATATTTTATGCACGTGTCATATATACTGATATGTGTGAACTATCTGTGAATCGGTATACTTATATTATCTTTTTGTTATGTTATAATATGTGAATTGTATGACAATAATTGTGGTACGATGTGTTCAAGGATATGTTTGAGATAGGATACAAGAAGGATACACAAAACGAAATGTAACGATAGGAAGAATATACGTTCATGAAACGTTAAGGTTAGGTTACATACCGGAGTGCTATAGATAGAAGAGATTGATGAAAGAATATGATTAGGATATGGGTAGAAAGGGATAGGTTTGTGATAGATTAATAGGACGATAGCGTTAGGATATGTTCCTGTGATGATATAACTAAGGTACGTTCACGTAACGATATGACTGTGATAGGTATAAGAATGTGTAATGGAACCAAATAAAATAAAATAAAATAAAAAATAAAAAAATAATAGGGGTCGTCGGCAGAGCCGAAAACTCCGGCGAACGCCAGAGTTTTCGCTCGCACACGACCCACAAAGGGCGGCCGAGGGCTGGGATGCCAGAGAACTGGTTCCTGACCTTCAGCCACTCCGAAATGACCTGCAAAGAATGAAAACAGCGAAAAAAACAACGAGAAGGAACAGAAAACCCCGATGGAACTCCGGCGAAGCCAAACCATACGAGATCGACGTCAAAACCTCCATTTTACATCACAAAAGTAATCCCAGAACCCTTTACACACATCAGGAGTAGGTTTTAGACGAATCCTTTATGCTGAACACTGTCGGCAAGGAAGACAGAACGTCGAACTTCCGAACTCCTCCAGATCCGGGAGTGTGAGGCCCTTACAAACGAGATTTATACCAAAAATGGGGTTAGGGTGAAGAAGAGTCTCGGGAACGGAGGAAAAAAGAGGGAAAAAGGATGTCGAGACGACGTTGTCGAGGAGAGAGAAAGGCTGCCGGAAAATCGTGTAGGCAGTCGGGCGAAGAGGACGAAGTTCGACCCGAGGGCCGAATCCCGCAACCCGAACTGAACCTAGTTCCTTTCGGTCGGCCCAAATCCTGACGGTTCCCGCGACCCGAACGCTCTGGCCCAAACTGCATAAGCCAGCCCGCCTGCACTTCTTTCTTTCACCCATGAACGGCCCTTCACCCGTGAAATGGCCCATCACCTGCGCATGGCCCATCACTCGCGAATGGCCCGAGACCCACATACGGCCCAAGACCCGCGAGCGATCTGATAACCCGCGCCTCGACCCGAGATCCCTGCATACGCGTCGCTCTCTGATTGTGCCACGTGGCACGTCTGCAGCGCAGCTCCCCTCGGCTCCAGCGGCTTCTCGGCTCCGACGGCTTATTCGGCTCGAGAAACCTATTTCTAGCCCGTTTGACACCGTTCCGACCCTATTTCCAAACGGCTTCTCGGCTCCAACGGCTTATTCAGCCCGTTTGAAACCTATTTCCAAACGTAGTTGCTGATGCACTAAGTCGAAAAGCAGTACACTCGTCGACCCTCATCACCAGGGAGCCATGAGTGCGAATTGATTTCGAACGGGCTGACATAGAGATAGTAATCGAAGAAGTTGCACCCCAAATAGCTTGACTGACAGTGCGTCCCACGCTCAGACAAAGGATCATAGACTCACAACGTGAGGATCAAAGCCTAAGCAAAATCTTAGACTAATTGAAAGTAGGCCCAGTGGACGGATTCTCTAAGTCAACAGATGACGGATTATTATGTCAAGGACGCTTATGTGTCCCACCCATGAGCGAAATAGAGAATGAAATCCTAACTGAGGCACACAACTCACCCTTCTCGATACATCCAAGTGGAACAAAGATGTTTCAAGACTTGAAACAACACTTCTGATGGCGAAGTATGAAAAAGGATATCGCGAAGTACGTGAGTAAGTGTCTGGTGTGCCAACAAGTAAAAGCCCCTAGGCAGAAAATCGTCGGGCTTCTACAACCTCTAAGGATACCGGAGTGGAAATGGGAAAACATTCCATGGATTTCATAGTAGGCCTACCCAAAACATTAAAGGGCTATACGGTAATCTGGGTGGTTGTGGATCATCTGACAAAGTCGGCCCACTTCCTACCTGGTAAGGCAACATATATGGTAGACAATTGGGCCTAGCTGTATGTGAAAGAAATTGTGAGGTTGCATGGGGTACCGGTGTCAATTGTGTCAGATCGGTACTCGTGTTTCACATCGGCCTTTTGGCGTGGACTCCAAAAAGCGATGGGTACCCGCCTCGACTTTAGCACCGCCTTCCACCCACAAACGGATGGCCAAACGGAACGGTTAAACCAAATCCTGGAAGACATGCTTCGGGCATGCGTTATGGATTTCACAGGGAGTTGGGATACTAAACTGCACTTAATGGAATTCTCATACAATAACAGCTTGCAAGCAACCATTGAGATGACACCCTTTGAAGCGTTGTATGGAAAACGATGTAGATCTCCATTGTGCTGGAACGAAGTAGGAGAATGAGAACTTGTAGGACCTGAGCTGGTCTGCATCACCAACGAGGTAGTACAGAAAATTAGAGCAAGAATGCGTACCGCATAGAGTAGGCAAAAGAGCTACGTCAACGTTAGGTGTAGGAATTTGGAGTTCGAAGAGGGGGACCTAGTGTTCCTAAAAGTAGCTCCTATGAAAGGCATTCTAAGATTCAGACGAGAGGGAAAGCTAAGCCTCCGATTTATTGGACCGTTCAAAATTTTAGAAAGAGTAGGTTCGTTAGCTTACAAACTAGCTTTACCACCTTCACTTTCAAGCGTACACGATGTATTCCATGTGTCCAAGTTAAGGAAATATATTGCAAACCCTACGCACGTAATAGACTACAAACCTCTCGAAATCTAGGAAAATTTAAGTTATCAGGAGAAACCGATTAAAANTCTGATTGTGCCACGTGGCACGTCTGCAGCGCAGCTCCCCTCGGCTCCAGCGGCTTCTCGGCTCCGACGGCTTATTCGGCTCGAGAAACCTATTTCTAGCCCGTTTGACACCGTTCCGACCCTATTTCCAAACGGCTTCTCGGCTCCAACGGCTTATTCAGCCCGTTTGAAACCTATTTCCAAACGTAGTTGCTGATGCACTAAGTCGAAAAGCAGTACACTCGTCGACCCTCATCACCAGGGAGCCATGAGTGCGAATTGATTTCGAACGGGCTGACATAGAGATAGTAATCGAAGAAGTTGCACCCCAAATAGCTTGACTGACAGTGCGTCCCACGCTCAGACAAAGGATCATAGACTCACAACGTGAGGATCAAAGCCTAAGCAAAATCTTAGACTAATTGAAAGTAGGCCCAGTGGACGGATTCTCTAAGTCAACAGATGACGGATTATTATGTCAAGGACGCTTATGTGTCCCACCCATGAGCGAAATAGAGAATGAAATCCTAACTGAGGCACACAACTCACCCTTCTCGATACATCCAAGTGGAACAAAGATGTTTCAAGACTTGAAACAACACTTCTGATGGCGAAGTATGAAAAAGGATATCGCGAAGTACGTGAGTAAGTGTCTGGTGTGCCAACAAGTAAAAGCCCCTAGGCAGAAAATCGTCGGGCTTCTACAACCTCTAAGGATACCGGAGTGGAAATGGGAAAACATTCCATGGATTTCATAGTAGGCCTACCCAAAACATTAAAGGGCTATACGGTAATCTGGGTGGTTGTGGATCATCTGACAAAGTCGGCCCACTTCCTACCTGGTAAGGCAACATATATGGTAGACAATTGGGCCTAGCTGTATGTGAAAGAAATTGTGAGGTTGCATGGGGTACCGGTGTCAATTGTGTCAGATCGGTACTCGTGTTTCACATCGGCCTTTTGGCGTGGACTCCAAAAAGCGATGGGTACCCGCCTCGACTTTAGCACCGCCTTCCACCCACAAACGGATGGCCAAACGGAACGGTTAAACCAAATCCTGGAAGACATGCTTCGGGCATGCGTTATGGATTTCACAGGGAGTTGGGATACTAAACTGCACTTAATGGAATTCTCATACAATAACAGCTTGCAAGCAACCATTGAGATGACACCCTTTGAAGCGTTGTATGGAAAACGATGTAGATCTCCATTGTGCTGGAACGAAGTAGGAGAATGAGAACTTGTAGGACCTGAGCTGGTCTGCATCACCAACGAGGTAGTACAGAAAATTAGAGCAAGAATGCGTACCGCATAGAGTAGGCAAAAGAGCTACGTCAACGTTAGGTGTAGGAATTTGGAGTTCGAAGAGGGGGACCTAGTGTTCCTAAAAGTAGCTCCTATGAAAGGCATTCTAAGATTCAGACGAGAGGGAAAGCTAAGCCTCCGATTTATTGGACCGTTCAAAATTTTAGAAAGAGTAGGTTCGTTAGCTTACAAACTAGCTTTACCACCTTCACTTTCAAGCGTACACGATGTATTCCATGTGTCCAAGTTAAGGAAATATATTGCAAACCCTACGCACGTAATAGACTACAAACCTCTCGAAATCTAGGAAAATTTAAGTTATCAGGAGAAACCGATTAAAATCCTAGCCCGAGAAGTGAAAGCCTTACGTAATAGAAATATAGGTTTCGTTAAGGTATTGTGGCGTAACGACCAAATCGAGGAAGCTACGTGGGAACGAGAGGAGGAAATAAAGGAAAAATATCCCGAGTTGATCCACGAGTTCGAGACTTTCGAGGACGAAAGTTCTTTTTAGGGGTAGGTAATGTAACGGAACCAAATAATAATAATAATAATAATAATAATGGGGGTCATTGGCAAAGCCGAAAACTCTGGCGAACGCTGAAGTTTTCGCTCGCACACGACCCACAAAGGGCAGCCGAAGGCTGGGATGCCAGAGAACTAGTCCTCGACCTTCAGCCACCCTGAAATGACCTGCAAAGAACAAAAACAGTGAAAAAAAAAATGAGAAGGAACAGAAAACCCTGACGGAACTCCGGCGAAATCGAACCATACGAGATCGACGTCAAAACCTCCATTTTACATCACAAAAGTAATCCCAGAACCCTTTACACACATCAGGAGTAGGTTTTAGACAAATCCTTTACGTTGAACACCGTCGGCTAGGAAGACAGAACGTCGAACTTCCGAACTCCTCCAGATCCGGGAGTGTGAGACCCTTACAAACGAGATCTGTACCAAAAATGGGGTTAGGGTGAAGAAGAGTCTCGAGAACGGAGGAAAAAAGAGGGAAAAAGGACGTCGAGACAACGTTGTCGAGGAGAGAGAAAGGCCGCCGAAAATCGTGCAGGCAGTCGAACGAAGTCCGACCTGAGGACCAGATCCCGCTGTTGGGTTTTATGTCCTAAAACTCAAAGTTTGTAAACAAAAAACATATTCTATTTTCAATAAAGTTATTATTATTGTTTATTCAGTAAAAATTGTTATTGAATAATGTAAACTTTACGATCATTAATCTAAATCCAATAAACTAAGAACACTCTGACTATAGTATGATTACTTGAACTATATGTAGAGACATAAGAGTTGATCAAGTTCAAGTATATAGTCAAAATGATATATAGTATAAGGATAAGGCTGAGTACCTATTCTGGGGACACTATGGACGCGGCCCACTTTTGTATATGATATAAACAATGTGATCACTAAATTGTACATGTGGAGACATGTGAGTGGGGGCGTCCTATGCAATGAGTATTGCATAAGATAGGACCATGAAGAAAACCACTCTCACTTTATAATGTCGTTTACTGTTGAGACTGATTTTCTTTTCATTCGATAACCTAGGCAACTCGGTTTTAATCCTGAGCTAACCATGAACTCCTGTTTATTCGGAATTATCCTTAGATTTGCATGGGTGAGAGTGGCTCTAGTTCGCCGACTCAATAGGCCTCCCATTACAGGGGTAAGACTGGGTGAATGGCTGGGGACATGGGGTGCAAGATGGAATTCACTCCTACCCACTTTTAGTGATAGAAGAGAGGTAGTTTCCTTAAGCACTGACTCCAGGTCTTGAACAAGGGGCCCCACTCTCTTATTGGCCTGAGAAGGATTCGGTTTACTGGTTGGACCACAAACCAATTGTTCATTAGAGGATCAGTGAGACATAAGGAACAAGAAGTAACTTCAGGGGTAAAACGGTAAATTGACCCAGCTCTAGTTACGAACAACCTGTGAAGGATCGACTTACTAATCATGGTTATATCAGATGGATAGAAATATATCTATAGTGAGGGGAGTGCAACTACTAGGCTATAGTGGAGTGTCCTAGTAGTTAACGAATGTTGGTTAACAAGGTTAATGAGTTTAACTGGTTAATCTTGGATCGTTGGAGCCCATGATCTATAGGTCCATTAGGTCCCTCTGCTAGCTCATATCGAACTAAACCATAGAACAGTGTGACGAGTGAGTTCGAAGTGTTCGAATTCAAATTAGGGAATATGCGTTACATATATACTATATATTTAACCGCAATTTTGTTTTATTTACGAATTAAACAAGAAGAGAGAATCTGAGATATTTAAATAAGATTTAAATATCTTAATCAATTATGTGTCGGAATTGATTGGGATTGGCATTTGAATCAATATTAAATATTAATTAAATAGTTTAATTAATCATTTAATGTTACCTTAATTTGAAATTCATTATTCAAATTAATTGTTGAATTAAAATGAAGAAAGTCAAAATGTTGACTTCATCTAATGGAAAAATCCATGTTAGTGGAATTTTGAGGTGTCAAAATTTGGTTTACCAAACTTGCATGTTTGCCAAATAAACCCCACAAGTTTGAGTAGAATTTTGAGTGTCAAAATTTGGTTAACTCAAACATGCATGCTTGCCACATAATCCCAAACATTTGAATGGAATTTTAAGTGTCAAAATTTGGTGATCTCAAATTTGCATGAACATGCAAACATGACTCTTTAAATAGAGTGGTCATGATACATGGGAGGTCTTCTTTATCTTGGTGAAAAACCTTGAGAAAAATCTATCACAAACACTCTCTTCACATATACAAAATCCCTCCCAAGTTTAGTCACTCACCGGATTCCACAATCTCGTTATAAGGCCGGAGGATAGTGGAGAAGACACTAGTGGTGGTTCGAAACCGGTTCGTGAGGCAAAAGGAGTTTGAACTACAAAAGGTTAGTATTTAAACTCATTAAGTTTTAATACTTATGAACATGCTAGTTATTTACTATAATTGATGTTCTAAAAGTCCCTAAGATCCAAATTCTTCCGCATGTGTTATATAACACCATCACCCGCAACCCGAACCGAACCCAGTTCCTTTAGGTCGGCCTAAATCCTAACGGTTCCCGCGGCCCAAACGCTCCGGCCCAAACTGCATAAGACAGCCCGCCTGCACTTCTTTCTTTCATCCGTGAACGGCCCTTCACCCGCGAAACGGCCCATCACCTACGCATGGCTCACCACCTACGAACAGCCCGAGACCCGCGAGCGATCCGATAACCCGCGCCTCGACCCGAGACCCCTGCACACGCGTCGCTCTCTGATTGTGCCACGTGGCACGTCTACAACGCGGCTCCCCCTGCTCCGGCGACTTAATCGGCTCGGCGGCGGCTTCTTTGCTCCGGCGGCTTATTCGGCTCGAGAAACCTATTTTCAGCCTGTTTGACACCGTTTCGACCCTCTAGGACCTAGTTTTGGCCCTGTTTAAGGTAAAATGGAATATTTTGAGGTCGTATTTCACAAGTTCAAGTTGGGAAATTAATTATATTTGTGAAACACTAACGAAAGTGACGAATGAACCAATAGGAACCAACCACCAACGGAGGCGTAGAACGTTCATGAGGAGCTAGGAGCTTACGTTATATTCTAGGGAGTACTTCGGCTAAGGCCTACCAGGTAAGTGTCTCACCCATCGTAGGTTACGCGTTATTTGTTGTATGTTGGCACGTGCCCGTGGATTTGCACGTGTCATTAATTGTATGCTAGTTTAATGTGCTTAAGTACGAACTCATGTGAATGTGAATGTATGCTATGTATGCTGCTTAGTTTGATGTGATATATTATGCATGTGACGAGATGTGATTCCTGAATGATTATGGCATGATTGTATGGAATATTTGAATGTGAACAGCATGAATTGTATGACATGAAACACGGTAAACTGTATGGAATCATAACCCCGATAGGAATTTGTATGAAATGTAAATTGAAAATGAGAATGACATGAAGCATGGAACGTGACAGGGGGGTTATGATCATTAATGATAAATGTAGAAGTAGGGGGGACCTCATGCATTATGTGTGTTCATGCATCTAGGGGGATACCCCCATCCCATCACGAGGGTACGGACGCGTACATCCAATGGCAGGACAACGATTGTTATGCATTGCATAGCACTGCCATGACGGTTCTAGTTTTAACGGGTCCCGGCATAAGGGGCTCCCAGAGTATGCCCACCGGATAAGGACAGTGGCCCAGTGGTGTGCGAACTAGCTGGTGAGCCCATACTCGCACGTATGGGCTGTGTGTAGAGTATATGGTACACGTCCACGATTATCCGTTAGGACAACACCGTAGGAAAAACGAAACGAAACGAAACGATAGGTCCCATCATTTCATTGCATGTGATTGTCGCATAACCCCGATAGGGGGTCACTTACTGAGTATTCTAGAAATACTCAAGCCTCGTGCTACTTTACTTTTGCAGATAAGGGCAAGGCACCCATGTGATAACGACGGCGGCATCGTACACCTTGGGACTGTGGCACATGCATATGATAGTTGATTGTTTTTTTTTTCCATTTCGTAGTTTAAGTTGAATTCGGTTTGCATCATTAGTATAGGTTAGTATAGATTGAAACATATTTGCATAATAAACCATAGGGTAGAATAAAACATTCATTTTGGTTTTGTTACTTTTCCTTCATTTCAATAATGTTCTTTTCTTTTTCCCTGTAATCGCTTTCTCTTTCTCGAGGTAATAAAAGGTGAGAGTAAGTCGCATTTATGAATAGGGCCCATTTAATGTATATTCCGCATTTCAAGGTATAGTAATGACCTCAGATTAAATGGGTAAAATATTAGGGTCGTTACAGTTGGTATTAGAGCCAGGTTATAGATCTTGTAGACTAGCCTACAGAGTAGGCTTGGCATGTTCCACGGTCCAATTAACGGTGCCCCGTCGTTGCCAGGTATACATTAAGTAGGATGAAGGATGTATGATCTTTGTGATATATTTAATGTGGTTGGCTTTAAATGATGCATGACATGATACTGTATGAAAATGTGTTGTGATGTGAACTGATGTAATGCATATCTTTACATTTTACGTTATGATAGTTATGTTTTCTTCTATATGAATTATCATATAGGATGCCGAGAATGTTATAAGTAAGTCATAAATTTAGCTAGAATTCTTTTCTTGGCTTCTAGAACCATGCCGCACAGAGGACGTAGAAGAGGTAGAAGTGGGAGAGGACAACCTCCCATTAGGAGAGGGGGAAGAGGAGAAGCCGATAGAAGCTCTTCCCAAGAGGGGTCGACTACCGGACCATATGCGTTTGTACCACCTCCTGAATATGCACCTCCCCCACAAACCGTACCACCTCCTGAATATGCACCTCCCCCACAAGCTGTACCCCTCCTGAATATGCACCGCCCCCTCAAGCTGCACCACAGGCCGAGTTAGACCCCGCCACAAAGTTACTGTTGGAATCCCTCCAAAAAACTATGCAAACCATGCTAGACATACAACAAGCCACGTTGTTGGCTACGCAACAAGTCGCGGCAATGGTCATGCAACCAGCCAATGTGGTGGCCACGCAACCAGCCAATGCGGCGGCCCTGCAACTAGTGGATGCAGTAGCCTTACAACCAGTCAACAACTCGCATCCAGATAGGGGTGCGAGTTGGTTAAAGGATTTCAGACGGTATAACCCCCGTTCTTTTGTCGGTTCAAAGGAAGATCCCACAGTGGCTCAGATGTGGATTGCAAACATGGAAACGACCTTTGAATCAATGAGATGCCTTGATGTACATAAGGTGGCGTGTGCGACATATGTGTTACAAAAAGATGCAGAAGTGTGGTGGTCGGATAATAAACAGAGCATCAACCCGGGCGGGGGAATTACAACGTGGGAAACCTTTAAGGAAGCCTTCCTAAAATATTATTATCCAAACGAAACCTGTATAAAGAAATAACAAGAGTTTAACCACTTAACCCAAGGTGATCACACGTAGGATTAGGAATTGAGATTGGCTTTACGTAATTTTGGCATCCACCATCAACTCTCTTGTCCATATACACCTGTTCAAAATGGTCGTGCTGAGAGAAAACATCGTCATGTGACTGAGGCTGGCTTGACCCTTCTCTTTCATTCTCATCTTTCTCCTCGTTTTTGGGTTGACGCCTTCAGCACTGTAGCTTATATTATCAACCGGTTGCCTACTCCACTTCTTGGAGGTAAGTTACCCTTTGAACTCTTTTATGGCTACATTCCACGTTATAACAATTTTCATTCCTTTGGATGTTGTGTTTATCCTTATTTGTCTGTTATATGCCTAACAAGCTTTCTCCTTGTAGCATTCCTTGTATTTTTTTGGGTTACAGTCCTGCTCATAAAGGGTTTCGCTGTCTTGATCCCACCACCACTAAGCTATATATCACCCGCCATGCTCAATTTGATGAAACTCATTTTCCTGCTATCCCTAGCTCCTAGGCCCAACCTCTTTCCTCTATTCCTATTTCAAATTTCTTGGAACCACATCTTTATCATATTGATTCATCTCCCCTACCACTTAATCATCGCACATTCCTCGATCCAGTTCATCCTCATGTGATATTTGTTCTGACCTTGTGGATGAGTCTGTGTAGGTTGATACTTCTCTTGCAGGTTCCACTTTGTCACCCTTGACTTCTAATTCGACCTCTATTGAACCTACTGTTGATTCCTCTTCTTTGGGCATTCATCCTATGATCACATGAGCCAAAGCTGATATATTCAAGACTCGTCATCCAGCAAATCTTGGTATTTTTGGCTCATCTGGACTTCTTTCTACTCTTCTTGCATCCACTAAGCCAAAAGAATTCAAATTTGTGGCTAAGAATCCTACTTGGGTTGCTGCCATGGATGAAGAAATTCGAGCGTTACAACAAAATGATACTTAGACTTTGGTTCCTTGCCCTGCCAACACCAACATCGTGGGCTCTAAATGGGTGTTTCGTATTAAATATTTGCCTGATGGATTCGTCAAGCGTTTCAAGGCTCGTCTTATTGCCAAAGGTTATACTCAGGTTCCTGCTCTTGACTACACTAACACTTTCAGTCCGGTTGTCAAAGCTACCACTGTCTGTGTTGTGCTTTCTATTGCAGTTACAAATAAATGGCCTCTTCGACAACTTGATGTTAAGAATGCTTTTCTCAATGAAAATCTTATTGAACGTGTTCATATGGAACAACCTCCTGGGTATATTGATCCTCGATTTCCCACTCATGTTTGTCCATTAAAGAAAGCCCTATATGGCTTAAAGCAAGCTCCTTGCACTTGGTTTCAGCATTTTAGCTCATTTCTTCTCACACTTGGGTTTTCTTGCAGTCATGCTGACACGTCCCTTTTTGTCTTTCATCGGCAATCTAACCTTATCTATTTGCTTCTTTATGTTGATGACATTATTGTTACCGGCAACAACTTATCTCTTATTGACAGCTTTACTTGCAAGCTTCATTATGAGTTTGCTACCAAAGATTTGGGTTCTCTCAGTTACTTTCTTGGTCTTGAAGCTTCACCCACTCCTGATGGTCTCTTTATTAGTCAGTTAAAATATGCTTAAGATATTCTTACTCGTGCTCAGTTGCTCGATAGCAAACCAGTCCACACTCCCATGGTTGTTTCTCAACACCTGACTGCTAATGATTCTCCTTTCTTTGATCCTATTCTCTATAGATCTCTTGTTGGCGCCCTTTAGTACTTAACTATTACGCGTCCAGATATTGCCTATGCTGTCAATTTTGTCAGTCAATTCTTGCATGCCCCTACTGCGGATCACTTTCTTGCTGTCAAACGTATTCTTCGCTATGTCAAAGGAACACTCCACATTGGTCTTACCTTTCATTCATCCACTATTCCTAATACGCTAGTCGCTTATTCGAATGCTGACTGGGCTAGTTGTCCCGATACTTATCGTTCTGCATTCGGCTATTCTATTTATCATGGTAACAATCTCGTTTCTTGGAGTGCCAAAAGGCAACCTACTGTCTCACGCTCCAGTTGTGAATCTGAGTATCGTTCTCTTGCCACAACTGCTGCTGAACTTCTTTGCATGACCTCAAGGTCCCTATTTCACAGCAGCCCTTACTCTTATGTGACAACAAAAGTGGTATTTTTTTTTAGCTCTAATCCCGTTTCTCACACGCGGGCCAAACATGTTGAACTAGATTATCATTTCCTTCGAGAATTTGTTATCGCTGACAAACTTCGCACACAATATGTACCTTCTCATCTTCAAGTTGTTGACATCTTCACAAAAAGTATTTCTCGACCTCTCTTTGAATTTTTCAGATCCAAGCTTCACGTTCGTTCAAATCCGACGCTTAGCTTGCGGGTGTTAAGGATAGTTGACCGTTCTTTATAACTAGATATTTGTCTTACATTACGGCTTACCATATTTGCCATTTTATTAAAGGCAAATATATTGTATTCATTTATTATTCTTTCCTTTTATTGTTATTTCCATATTATTTGTAATTTACAATATTTCTGTATTCTGTAAATGATTATAAATAAGAGAACTCTCACCACGATTGAGGTGTGGTGGATTAAGCAAACATTATCACACGTTATGAAATGACATGTTAAAAGCATGGAGCGTTATGTTATGTTTTCTAAATTGTATGTATACAACATGTAATGAATGACATGATATTACGATAAATGAAAGGAAATGTAACCCCGTTAGGATTATGTATGATACGTACATTGAAAAATGAGAAAGGACATGTTAAGCATGAAAGACGATAGAAAGGTTATATTCATTAATGATAAAAGTAGAAATATTGGGGATCTCATGCATTATGTCTGCTCATGCATTTGGGGGTATACCCCTATTCCATCATGAGGGTACGGTAGCGTACATCCAATGGCAAGACAACGATCGTTATGTTTTGCATAACGCTGTCGTGATGGTTACTAGTTCTAATGGGTGTCCGGCCTAAGGAGCTCCCAGAGTATGCTCGCCCGATAAGGAATGTGGCCCAGCAGTGTGCGAACTGACTAGTGAGCCCATACTCGCATGTATGGGCTGTGTGTAAAGTATATGGTACATGTCCAAATTACCTAATAGGACAGTACCGTAAGAAAATAGATTGAAAGAATAGGTCCCATCATTGCATTGTCATATTCTTGCATTTAACCCCAATAGTGAGGTCATTTACTGAGTATTTCTTTAAATACTCAAGCCATGTGCTACTACATTTTTCAGGTTAAGGCAAGACATTCTTGTACTGCTGACGACGACATCGCAACTCGAGACCATGACACATGCATATGATAGTGGTATTTATTTTCTTAGACTTACGCTAGAATAGAATGTTTTTAACTTAAACACTTATTTATTTTATTTAGTCTTTTGTTGTGTCGTTTTAAAGATGTTTTCGAAACACGTAAGTCTATGATTGTGTTTTAAGATAAACGATATGTTTTATGGAATTCAAATGAAGTCTTCCGCATGTAATGTTTAGGATATGTATACTGTAGCAACTTTAAATTAAGTAAAAAATTTTGGGTCGTTACCGCTTGGATGTGATTTAGCTTTTGAATTAACTTATGGAGCAAAATTAAGAGATAATAACATGTGCAACAAGTTTACGTGAATTAACTTGTGAAGCAAACTTAGAAGATTATAATTTGTTGAGTAAGAAAATTAACTTAAGGGAGAAAATTTAGAAGATGGTAACGTGTGAGCAAATTTAGGAGAATTAACTGGTAGAGCAAACTTAAAAGAGATATCTTGTAATCTCTTTCACAAGTTTTTGAAAACTATTGAGTCCTTCTTCCCCTTTAAATAATCTATGCTGAATTCACCTTAAGAAAATAAAAAATTCATTATACTTAAAAGTTTTTTTAATACAAATCAATTATTTCAAGTTACAAACTTAAATGCGTTTCAATTGAGAGTCAAAAAAGTCAAAATTAATAGAGATAGCTGTTATGCAACAATAAGTACCTACGTATGGAGTTATGAAGTAGAATAGATAGCTGCTATGCAATCTTAGATCACCATGCTGACCAACTTGGTAAAACGCTATCAACACAAGAAAGCATTACAACAGTAACACAATTGTTAAAATTTGTTGCTTTAATTTTGTTGAAATATATCTTCAATGAGGAAAAGAAAAGATGAACACAAGAGTGGTTTAGAGAAGTAGAGAGTGCAGGAAGTCCCACAATTATGTGTGTGGTATTATTTGAAAATGATGATATCATCCTCCAACAATTTGGCATTCATGTTCACAACATTGGTAGGACGTCGATAGCAAATTTCATTCCTGCATTGCAATCATTTCCCATAGCGGAGATAAAATAAAAGCGGCCAACACGCGGTAACGAAATGAAACCAACAAAATCATAAACAAATGGTGGGAGGACACATCCGTCAAAATCTGCTTGAGATTTTGGGCTTGCAACGTCGTGAACTTCGTTGCCTCTTGATTTGATTACTGCCCAACAAAACATGCATCCAAGTTACGAGTAACATAAATGAAAGAAAGAAAGAAAGAAAGAAAGAATGAAGTGAATAATTACTGAGTCTATCATTGATGTAGAAGGTTGAATTGCTAGCCCATTCGGAGAAGAAGGTGGGGGTTGGTGGGAGGTTCCACCCATGATCGCCTCCGACAATGTGGTCGACGGCAACCGCGTGGTGTAGGAGGGCTCCAAGGAAGAAGAAGGAAGCAAGGGAAGTGATTGAGGCACTCATTTTTTTTTTTTCTCTTTTTCTTGATGATTTTGATTTTGGATTGGGAGGAAAGAATAAAGTAATTTATGAGCTGTCACGAATGGGATTTTAAAACCACTACGCCCACAGATTTTTTTTTTTTTTTTTTTTTTTTTTT
>NW_019268590.1:641891-642567 GCF_002738365.1 Cucurbita moschata | reverse complement strand
TTTTTTTTTTTTTTTTTTTTTTTTTTTTTTTTTTTTTTTTTTTTTTTTTTTTTTGTAAGATTAAGAAAAATATCCCCTCTCTCAAACAAAATTGGCTTCCTCCATTAGAGTTGTCCTGGCTGACCGACATAGGTAGGAATTCCAATTGAAGTAGGAAGTAATGAAAGAATAAAAGAGATTTCTTCCATCCCTAACCAATTTTAATATTAAATTTATTAGAATGTTTTATTTTTTAAAATATAGATAACCGAGTTCTCTAAAAATTTTTACACCGGTCCTTGCATAATTGGCACAAAAGAAAATTAAAAATTTGATTGGAGATTAAAATTGAAATGGGAGGTAGAGACCAGACTCAAATGATTTCTTTGTCTCTGCCTACTCTATCTCATCCTACCCCATAAACATCTCTAAATAAAAAAATTGTTTATTAGAGTATATTTTGGAGGCTAACTTTAGACCTAACCAAAATTACTTTTATTATTGTCAACATTAGTTAGTTTTTAAAATAATGATGTATGAGAATTAAATTTTATTTTGGGAGTTGGAGTTTCACAAAGATTATAAGTTTTAAACTAAGCTAACTAATAGATAAAAATAAACGGACAAAACATGACCCTTACCAAAGTCATCTTGAGGAAAAGCGAAGGAACTTACATAAAAAAAAAAAAAAAAAAAA
>NW_019268590.1:637459-641752 GCF_002738365.1 Cucurbita moschata | reverse complement strand
AAAAAATAAAAAAAAAAAAAAAAAAACTTCAAGTACAATGATTACTAGAAAGATGAAAAGAAAGGAATCTTCATCTTCATCTTAATGTCATATGCCATCCTTAGGGTCTTGCCCACCAACGCCTTAAAAATAATAAGAAGAAGAAGAAAGCAAAAGTAATCGAGTGTAAAAATATTTAGTAAACAACCTACCTGTATGTTCTAGGAAATTCGGGCCTAGTCTCTATTGTTATCTGAGCTTTTTGGGTACATCGAAGTTCTAAGTAGTTATCTAGCTGCTCATGGACTCTATGGGTTCGAAGAATGTGGTTCAACCTTTCATGACATCACAAATTTGTCGAGCAACAAGTCACATCTCTGGGTAAACTACTCTTATATTTTTTAATTTATGGTAATTTTCTTTGTCTATGTAGTGAGAAACCAATGTCGTGGGTTGAGGCGCCTACCTCATAAAGCTTCTAGTGAGACAGTATGGTGTTTGCTAAATCTAGAAGGTTAGTTGTCAACTCTCCCACGGGACCATAAAGTTACCTAAGATTGGGGGAGTGTCCCTGCATGCCAGCTGTCACAAGTATGAAGAAAGTAGGTTATGATCTTCATGTCGAGACAAACAAAGCGGCGAAACTCAAGCAGCGTCCATCTGACCACGTGAGAGTCAAGATAGATGAGTGTCATGATGCGACCAACGAGGACGGTGCATCATCTAACACACTATATAAAGTAGACATTGAAAAGAAGACAAGACATAAGTAAGATAGGGGAACAAGTAGACAAGAGTGTCAAAGATAGGTTTGTTGAAAGGTCGGATAGGGCCCCTAACCTTAACCTCAAAAGTCAGAGTTCAAGAGGGAACTTGGGCATGCAGTTCTGGAGTCAAATCCATCCATATGAAATATAAAAGCTCACCAAATTTAGTGTCAATTGGACATTGAATGAACACTCCACAACATAGTATGTCCGTTCGGCAAAAATCATGTCTACACCTATCAAATAAAAAAATGCCTCAAAAGTACCTTGGGGGAGGAATGATGTTAGCTCTCCACCACCCTTGGGCCTTGTGGTCTAAGCTAACTACCCTGTGGCACATGCAGTGTCACAATGAGGACAAGTGTTGCGTGACGAGTGTCTTAGGCGACTTCTTTTGAAATAGATCTTTCAAGGATAGTGTCGGACCATACAAGTGTGCCGACATTGCGCCCTTGCCCATGTGTCAGAGGTTGAATTATGCACTCATTATCCAGAATGAATTCTGTAAATGAACTAGAATGGACACAGAAGGGCCAATGCCTTGATTTAACCTAAATGGATCCATTCAAGATGTCCTGATGATATGAATGACACATGGACTCGTCCTCGATGGCCATGATCGAGTGAGCTCAGCTAGCCGATGACATTCCTGGACCTGAGGCGGAATCGAGACATGATGTATAGTTAACTAGGAACCAAGATGAGAATTGAGATGCGATGTTGCATTGAGAGACCTTGGCCTCAAGTAGAGGCAAGGTCGAACTAAATGACTTGGCCTAGTTAGAGCAAGTCGCTTGGGTCGTAGAAGATTGAACATGTATGCGCAGATGGCTTGTGTCGTCGAACAAGCTTGGATTCTACACAAGTTGTGTTCGGTTGACAAAGACAAACCTTGTAAGGTCTAATAAAGCCACAAGGACTAGAGAAAAATATTCATGAGGCTTGGGTTCTCCTCAAAACTTGTCATGAGTGTGCCAAGATCACAACGTCATACGTTTAAACGGCCGTGACACCGGCCAGCTACTGGGTCAATCTATGTGGTCCCATGCTCCCCTCTCAGGAATATATTTATAACTCAGTGACCCTTTTCAGGAGACCATTGACCACATGGTTGGGGAACACATTCCCTAATTGGCCTATGCCTAACTCGACAATACTGGTACCAGAGTGGAAAGGGTAGTGGAGACTCTGACGAAACTATTCATAGTATTATAGTCTTGAAAGCTACTTGGGTCACACAAGGATGTCGTGGAGATTTATTAGGTTCTTATGGGCGTCTATGCAGTTTGGTTCTCAATTATCATGGCTTTGTTTTGGCTTCATTCCAATGGAGATAGTACTCTCGAACAAACTACACCTTTTGTTTGACACTGTATTGATATAGTTAAGTTTAGGGCATGGCTCTGGTACCATGTTAGGAATCATGGATCTCCACAATGGTATGATATTGTCCTCTCATGGTTTTGCTTTGGGCTTCCCAAAAGGCCTCATTCCAGTGGAGATAGTATTTCTCACTTATAAACCCATGATCTTCCATTAAATTAACCAAGGTGGGATTCACTCTCAATAATCCTCAACATGGTTCTCTTATGCATTCTTTGTTTGGGAGATTATCCTATCGATTATAAGAGTGTGGTATGCATAATCTAAATCTTCGTGCAAGCTTATTTGAAAGATATTTTATCAATCACCTAAAGTAATGAAAATATACATTAAAATATATGACCAAACAAAAAACTTCTATAAGGAGATAACATCCATCAACCGCTTGGAACACAGATCACAGTATATGACAAGGAGAGTGTTTCTATTGAGTGTGGAAACAGGTCAAGGCTGACGCTGCGGTCTCGTAAATCGGTCATGGAGAAAGATTTGAGACTACATAAGTAGATGATAAGGTGAGTGCTTGTATTAAGTGCAGGGATAGGTCAAAGGTTGAGACCGCAATATCGTAAATTGATCCAAAAAGAGGACTTGGGACTTCACAGTTAGTTGACTCATGATGGTTGCCCGTGGTATGTGGTAGCAACTTCCAGACCTTGAAAGGGTCTTTGAAATGCAAGATAACTACTTGGAACTTCAAAACCTACTCAAAAGCTTAGATAAATGTGAAATTAGGCCCAAACTTCGTAGATACCAAACAAAAGTATGTGGAAACTTACTTGGATGAGAGCGATGAGAGTTTACAAGTAGGCTGCTTACTAAATATTTTTATACTCACCCTTTTCTCTTTTTATTTAGGCACCAGTCAGGAGGGGTGCTCTAAAGCTGCACTGGTACAAAGGAATGTCGACTCGTGTATCAGTTTAATTTGTATTTTGTAGATTGACATTCATATTCATTTGTATGGTGCTCCTGCTTCCCATTTGTAAGTAACTAGAACAACACCAGTATTGCATTGTTATCCTTTTGGATTTTAGATTTTGACTACGGTGTTGTATGTCTTTAAATCCTGTAAAATTTTACCATGTTTTGGTTTTTGTTATCTTGTCTTTTTAGTCAAGTCTCAAATTCTAAACCTAAAAAATCGGATTGCAAAATTTTATTGGATACTACCTCGAGGTTAGAATTTTATTTTTATCATTCTTGTGTGTGGAAACAAACCGAATGTGCAAGGTACCACATGAGTACCTAATAGTTTGGCAAGCATGAGTTCACCTCTCGTAGAACTTGACATTATATTATGAACCTACTTATGGTTCACCAAACTAATTCTTTGTAAATGAAAATTCGGTATTCATCAATTCTATTTTATAGACGCTGTACTAAACCGCCAACTGCGAGTTTGTGCTTTGAAAACTGATATCATGAACTTCATTCATTTAAATCTCTCACGTATGGGAAAGCTTTAGAGTCCATTACAATGCTACGTGCATCATAGTTTACCTCATTAACTTCAACTTTAGACATTTTTATGTGGGATTGAATAAGAAATCTAAGTCTTTGTAGATTCTTACGCCAATGATGTTGAGAAAATCCTACGATAATGTTATTAATCAATAACCTTGACTTGTACTTAGATTTTAATTTTCCTATGGATCAAATTTAGGAGAAAATAACTTGTAGAGCAATTTTAAGAAAATTAACTTGCAAATCAAATTAAGAGATAATAATTTGTGGAACAAGTTTAGGAGATAATATTTATAATCTCTTCACAAGCTTAGAAAACTATTGATTCTTTTTATTCTGATTATTCATCTCGATATACTTTGATCAAGGGTCATCACCAACGTCTGGTAACAAAGATAGGATGCTGAAACAAATGTCCTAAGTGCAAAAGATCATCAAAGCAAATGTGACGGTGATATAGAGCAGAAAGAAGGGTAGTGTAAAGCTCCTGTATCCATTACTCACGAAGAGTAACTATGCATTATGGTTGATAAAATTGTGTGTTAATTTATAGGCACAAAGAGTGTGGGATACCATCTAGCACAATAATGACATCTAGAAGCTTAAGGACAAGATGACTCTTGTTGTCCAACTACCAAGTTAGGATGTCCTTCTCATATTGGTAGAAAAGAACTCGACAAAAAAAAAAAAAAAAAAC
>NW_019268590.1:622701-636876 GCF_002738365.1 Cucurbita moschata | reverse complement strand
CAAAAAAAAAAAAAAAAAAAGGCGGGAGATGTTGCAAAGAATGCGTAGGAGTGTGGAATGAGTCAAGAAAATAAACATGCAAACCATTAAGAGTGATTTCAAGGCTATTTGCATGAAGAATGATGAGTTGGTGGACGAATTTTCATGAAATTGACAACGATAGTCACCGACATCCATATGTTAGGCGACAAGTGAGGAGATTTTCGTCGTCAAGAAGTTCCTTCTAGCCATCCCTCGAAATTTATGCAGATCATTACCTCTATCAAGCAGTTTTGTGACCTTAAGAATCTATTGAGAAGGCTGTTGGTCGTCTTAAGGCTCATGAAGAGAGAGTTTGTGGCTACGGCAAGCGAGAGGAGGAAAAATATCTCTTACTTTCACCTGAGTGACTCACACTGACAAAAAAAGAAAAGTGCAGTTGATTCTTATTTTTCAAGCACAAAGGGATATTGTGGCAGCAACCTGGAAAGTAGAGGTCATGGGTGGCCTTGGCTGCAGAAGTGGCGGTAAAGGAGGGGGTGATAATCTCTCATAAACCCATAACGATGTCAATTCTCGAAAGGACAAGAGCATGATTAAATGAGTGGTTTCAATGCCCTAACAAGAAATTACAAGGATTGAAGGTCTTTAGGAAAGTTCTAGAAAGGAAAAAGTAAGCATAAGGGCAAAAAGGTCATTTTTCAATTTTAAGGAACTTCCCGAAATTTTTATTCCTTATTGAGGGGATTTTAAAGATGCTCAAGAAGGTGTAAATGTTCAAAATGGGTAAAGGTTTTTTTTTAAAATGTTCGAATTTATCGAGAAATAATACTAAAATATTTTCGAATCCAAGCATAGGATTGAACTAAAATTTTAGTTCGTTCAAGAAGACTCGAGATAACTAAAATCCAATAGTTGAAATTCGAGGATGAAGTCAATAAGTCTATGATCAGAGTAGATGTTTTTGACAAAAAAAAACTCTAAAAAGTGAACTTCAAATTCACGAAAATTATGAAAGGTTCAGTGTTGGTTTAAGTTTCCTCTATAAAGTATGAAGTAGGAGCTCTCATTTAGAATAAGAATCGAGCGTTGAGGATTCCTTAAACTTAGAAATATGCTTTTAGTTTTTGTGTTTTCTTTCTACATTAGATTTCTTCTAGCAATGCGAATCCCTACACATTTTAAATGAGCTTCCCAAGAAATTTCATGAAAAATTTGAGAGCTAAAAACTTCCCAAACACTTTCCCCCAATTCAAGTTTTCATGGCTGACGAGTAAGGAAGATTAAAAAAATCCAATTGGAGCCTACGGCAACATCGTTTCATCTAAATTAGTCCCAATTTTTCATGAAGTGTTTTTAGATGACAAGAAGGAGTTGCCAGCAGATGGACGAGTTCGGGAGAAGGTGCCATACAGAACCACATCGTGTTTCAACCATCTAATGTTTTAAGTTGTGTTATCTTATCGAGCCAAATATATTCAAACTTTAATTTGGATTTAAAATATATGTTTTTTTTAAATGATTTTTTTTACCGAATTTTACTTTGACTTTTATGTTTTTGTTGCGACTCGACTTGAAAATAGTGTGGAAAGGGTATCAAAGAGTTCAATTAGCAAGTGATGAAAGAATTTGAGATGACTGACCTCGGGATACTCATGTACTACCACGATATTAAGGTGAACCAAAAGTAAGATTGCATCATGCTAAATCAACCAACCTATGCTAAGAAGGTGTTGTAGCAATTTAAGATGGAAGAGCGCAACCAGACCAAGTATCCTAAGGAAGCAAAATTATAGTTTGGAAAAGACGTTGAAGGAAGCTTAGTGAGTCCCACTGTGTGTATACGCACATCATTGGAAGTCTGAGGTACTTGACTCGTACTCATACAGATCTTTCATATGCTATCAGAATGTTAAGTAGGTACGTGGAGAAGCCTACTTGATGCATCATCAAACGATCAAGCACATTCTCCGCTATGTAAAGGAAACCACAAGGTATGGATTGAAGTTTCAAAGAGGGCGAGGACTTGAAGAACAAGTCGGTTATACCGATAGTGTTTTAGTTGGACTCATCGATGATAGAAAAAGCACCAGAAAAATGATGTTGTATTTCAACAGGAATTTGGTCACTTGACGATCTCAAAAGTAGTGGACTATGACACTGTCTTCCAATGAGGCCAAGTTCATGGCAGCAACTGCGATGTTGTACCAAGTATTGTGGTTGAGAAACTTGTTGACCAAAATGACCAGAAGTTCGTTAAAGTCGGTAACTGTCTATGTCAACAATAAATTTATGAGCACACTGATGAACAATCCAGTATTTCACAGACGCAACAAACACACACTCCTTCCACTTCATTTGTGAGTATATCGAGAAATGATAGATTGTTGTAGAGTTTGTATACACTGGACAACAATGTGTGAATATTCTTACCAAAGCCCACAAGGGTTCAATTTGTAGAGACGTACGAGTTGCTTGGAATGAAAAATCTCGAGTAAAGTCAAATTTACAAGAGAAATCATGAGTCCGTAAATTTGACTTCTACTTAATTTAGATTTTGTACCTAAATTAAATTGAGAACAAATTTAAGAAATAATAACTTAGGAAGAAATTTTAGGAGAATTAGACTAAGAAGAGCTGACTTGTAGAGAAAATTTAAAAGATTATAACTTTTTCAGTAAAATTAGGAGGACTAACTTAGGAAACTTTTAGAGATATCTGGTAATCTCTCCACTAGTTTAGGATAATAACTATTTGTAATTTCTTCCTTTATAAATAATTATTATAGGTATGCGAGAAATAAAAAAAATTCATTAGATTTTAAGTTCCTCAATAAAAATTAGTAATTTCAAGTTATTGTGTTTCTTTCTATTTTGATTATTTGCTTCCGTGTGTTTTAATCGAGGGTCAAAATCAACGGAGATAACTATTATGCAATAGAAAGTACCAATACGTACCAGCGAAGTAGAGTAAGTAGCTGTTATGCACCATGCTAACCAACTTGGCAAAGACGCTATCAACACAAGCAAGCATTGCGACTATGTGCATCTTGTGAAGATTGCTATAGTCGCGACTATGTGCATCTTGTGGAGATTGCTATAGTCAGTGGCCTACCAACCTTGAATAAATTTTCTATAGATGGTATATATATATAATGTCGTTGTTTGAATTATTTAGATGATAAACGTAGATTTGATGACATTCCTTATATTTATAAGTTTCAACTCGACATAAACTTAAAATTTGTTGCAATATTTCTTGAAGGAAGAGAAAAAGGAAGCTGAACATAGCTGTGGTTTAGAGAAGTAGAGAGTGGAGGAAGTTCCACAATGTGTGTGGTATTAGTTGAAAATGATGATAGCATCCTCCAACAATTTGGCATTCATGTTCACAATTTTGGTAGAACGTCGATAGCAAATTTCATTCCTACATTGCAATCATTTCCCATAGCAGAGATAAAATAAAAGCGCCCAACACGCGGTAGAGAAATGAAACCAACAAAATCATAACCAAATGGTGGGAGGACACATCCGTCAAAATCTGCTTGAGATTTTGGGCGCGCAACATCATGAGCTTCGTTGCCTCTTGATTTGATTACTGCCCAACAACACATGCATTCAAGTTCTGAGCAGCAGAAATGAAAGAAAGAAAGAATGAAGTGAATAATTAGTGAGTCTATCATTGATGTAGAATGTTGAATTGCAAGCCCATTCCGAGAAGAAGGTGGGGGTTGGTGGGAGGTTCCCGCCAAAATCACCTCCTCCGACCAAGTGGTCGATGGCAACCACGTGGTGTAAGAGAAGTCCAAGGAGGGAAGGGAAGTGATTGAGGCACTCATTTTTACTTTTTCTTAGGTTTAGATTTGATTTAGTCCTATCAGATTTGATACATTATGTATTGCTATATAATAGCCAATTTCACGAGAGATTTCTCCCCAATCATTCTTCTCATCTTACCCGTTTTCTCCTTCCATTCCTAACCGATTTTGATTTTGGGTTGGGATGAAGGAATAAAAGAAGGGGCAGATTGGAGAGCAAATGGTAAAGTAGTTAATGAGGTGCCATGCATGGGAGTTTAGAATAATAGAAGAAATGAGGTACGAAATTTGTATTTATATACGAAATAATAGAAGAACATAATAGATTTCTTACCTAACTAATAGACGCCTAGCCTCCAACCCTCCTCTATTATATCTATATATGATCTTTCTCTATTTGATAAATAAATAAATTTTTGTGTGAAATACTAATTTAATTTTTATAAATTAGGTAGAATATTATATTATATTTTTGTTTATAAAATATATTAAATTTATTTGAATATTTTAGCTTTTTAATAGAAATTATACTTAAAATATTATTTGAAATTAATATTTTAAAAAAATATTGGAGAAAAAAATCACTAAATCTTTCTTGGAATTCCTACCAAAGTAAATTAAAAATTTCGTGGGGATGAAAATTGAAAGTCACCTAAGATTGGGGGAGCGTCCCTCATTTGTTAGCTGTCACAATCATACTATGACGAGAGTAGGTTGTGACCTTCATGTCGAGACAGCAAAGCGACGACCCTGAAGTGGCGCACATCCTGTAACGTGAGGGCAACATAGGTGAGTGCCATGATGGGACCGAGGGAGGAACGTACATCATCCAACACACCATATAAAGTAGATATTGAAAAGAAGACAAAACATGATTAAGATAGGGGGAACTAGAACACAAAAGTGTCAAAGATAGGCCTGTTGAAAGGTTGGTGTAACGACTCTAAATTTCCACATACTCAAAGTCGCTACTAACGTCTCATGCTCATCTCTAACGCGGAAATATAACTCTTAAAAGAAAACTCCATCTATAGTATAAATGTCAAAAACATTTAAAACATACTGTTTTCTATTATCTGGAAAACACAGTCATGATCTTACCTGTTTAAATACAAAACACTGAAATTTACAGAAAATAAAAGCAATACAAAATAATTTAAAACAATAAAATGCATAACAACTTATTACCTGTTGGGAACAATATCACCAGAGCCAAGATCGATTCTTATCCCCTCTAGTATGTTTTTAGTATTATTAGAGACCTAGGTTAGACCTAATAATATCCCATGAGAGAGTATTGTCGAGCTTTACCTATATGGGTCTTATATGATGGTGTTTCAAGGTTTATCATGTTAGGTGCCACTATCGTGAGTGAAAATAGATAGGAGCCTTCTCAAATAGGTAATTGTTCCATAAATCCATCTTAAATGGAATGAGGTACCACGTACGTAGACTCAATTAGTTAGCTAGCGCACAAGGTCGGAATCAATGTGATTATATGGTCATGTGGAAGGGTTGTCAGCTAACCTTTTAAATGCAACGAGCTCTTCATCCTTATAGCGAAAGTATTGAGAACTGATTTGATTTTATTAAGAATTTTTTTTTTAAAAATGCATTTAGCAGGAGAGTAAAAACTCTACTTTGTAGAAATAGTTGGATAAACTCTACATTTATAAAAATCGTTGTATGCTAGCCTTTTAGGTGTGTTCAACAGTGTAGAAGTTCCTCATGCAAGTCTCTTAAGCATGCTCCAACGAGTATAAGTTCCCCCATAAAATGTTCCTCGCTATGAATGGGACACAATGTCAAGGTATATAGGAGTTTATTAAAAAAAATATTCAAGGGAATGGAAGAATGAGAGTTTTAGAAAGATGTGAACCAAGACCCCGACCCAAATAACTTGTGTCTGGTGGTGACACGTTGCCTTATATCCAACTCGCACCCGCAATTCGACCTAATAACATACATACCAAGACCCCAACCCAAATAATTTGTGTCTGGTGGTGACACGTTGCCTTATATCCAACTCGCACCCGCAATTCGACCTAATAACATACGTACCAAGACCCCAACCCAAACCGATGCTTGAACCGACTCAATTATGTCACAACCTATGTGTGCATGCCACGTGTCGTGCAACGAATCCACATGAAGGTGCACTCAAGTTTTTTGTCCCCATTTTAATATTGAGCTTAATTTTACTTGAAATATGACTTACTAGTGAACTCTTAAAAAATTTGGAGCTTCAAACATGCGGAAAAGTAAACTCACGAAGACACAATTCATCCATATAAGTAGTCATTCAAATTTTTCTCAAGTAATACTTGTAGGGATCGCTAGAACATGCTAGCATTTGAGCATATCTTAGCTTAGGTGGTTAAAATATCTATGTTCACGACTCTACAATTTGTATGAAAAAGGCTAAGTACGATAGGTAAAATTACGAAATTTCCCTTCGAATCAAAATTTGATATGCATGACGATTTTAAATGTTTTCAACTGTGTGATAGAATGGAGGATGGATATTGTGATCTTGATTTGGATGATGTGGAGGATGGATATTGTGATCTTGATTTGGATGATGGAAATATGTTATCTCTTTGTTGAGATTGCATGATTGATTAGGTTACATTTTTTTTTGTACTTTAGGTAATCAATAAAAATATCTCCTTAATATGCCCGCGCCAATGTTTGATGTTAAAATTAGGGCATTAGAACTGGAGTAGTTTTATGTTGACCTAGGTCAATACATCTTTTAATAGACTAAACCCTTTAGGATCATGAGCCGTGATTAGAGATCTAAAATTATGTGCACCCAAAGATAGGATTAGCTCTATTAAGCTGTCCCTGGCTATCCTCATATGAGACTTAAACAACCTAGGCACCTTAAGAATCTAGTAGGCCTCCGCGGCAAGGATTACTAAAAAATGCCTAACAGGCTATAAAAGTAGTATGAACGGTGTCACTAGAACCATTGTGGCCATTTAAGTTACTACTGAGTGCGGGGACGGTTCAAGAGTGACGTTATGATCCCATAAACTAGTCTTGAGGAGGGACTTAGGACCACATAGGTAGTTAGTGTTTCTATTGAGTGTAGAACAGGTCAAGGTTGACGATGTGACTCCGCAAAATGGTCTTAGAGAGAGAGACTTGGGACTACATAGATAGATGACAAGGAGAATATTTCTATTGAGTGTAAAATGAGTCAAAGCTGGTGTTGCAACTCTGTAAATTGATCATGGGGAGAGACGGGACTACACGGGTAGATGACAAGGAGAGTGCTTCTATTGAATGTGGAAACAGGTCAAGGCTAATGCTGCAGTCTCGTAAATTGGTCATGGAGATAGAGACTTGAGACTACACAGGTAGATGATAAGGTGAGCTTCTATTAAGTGCAGGGATGGGTCAAAGGTTAACCCCGCGATACCATGAACTAGTCTTGAAAATTGGACTTGAGACTACACAGGTAGTTGACTCATGATGGTTGCCCCTAGTATATGGTAGCAACTTCCAGACCTCGAAAGGGACTATGACATGCAAGATAACTACTCGGAACTTCAAAACCTACTCATAAACTTAGATAACTGTGAAATTAGGTCTGAATTTCCTAGAGACCAAATAAAAATTTGTGGAAACTTATTAGGAGGATGGCGATTAGGCTGCTTACTGAGTATTTTTTATACTCACCCTTTTTCCTTTGTGCTATGAAGCTGCATTGTTACATAGAGATGTCAACCCAATGTATCAGTTTAATTTGTATTTTGTGGGTTGTCATGCAAAATTTTACCGTATTTTTTCACTATTTTGATTTTTTTTTTTTGTTTACTATTGTTTTGTCTTTTTAGTCAGAGTCCCAAATTCTAAACCTCAAAAATATGATCGTGAAATTTTATTGGATACTAGGTCGAGGTTAGAATTTTATTTGTGTCATTATTGTGAAATTTTATTGGATACTAGGTCGAGGTTAGAATTTTATTTGTGTCATTATTGTGGGTGGAAAGAAACAACACCCCTCATAGAACTTGGCATGACATTATGAACCTACTTAGGGTTTACTAAACTAATCCTTTGTAGATGAAAATTTGGTTTGATTGACTCTATTCCTATACCCTGTACTAAACCTTGAGGAGAATATGCTCTTTGAGGAACCTTGTAACCACGTGGTACACCCAACTTAGGCCACGATTAATTCGACCATGAAAACATACAAAGTCAGCCTAGGTTGACCACTCAAGACCCAGATAGATTCAAAACATGAAAGAATTTTAGGTTAATTTTCTGAGAGTCTAGAACCTAAATACGTGAAGTTTAACTAAAAGTTTGATTGGATTTAAAACATGTGTGAGGCAACTTAGTGAATATATTTTTATATCCATTCTTGCTACCTCATATTTTTCATATAGCAATTGAAGAGCTGGTCTAGGATGAGAATGTTCTAGAGCTGTACACCTACAAATGATCTTTAGATTCCAATTTTCGTTTAATATTCATGTATTTTCATTCACTTGCATCTTACATTTTTAAAAAGAAAAATTTTATTGAGTTTTTCATATGCCTCGTGTCAGTACGTAGAAGTTTGTGATTCAAGTCTCTTGAAAAGCGAGTCATTGCATTATTTCTCACACTTTGTTTTTTTTCTACCGTTCCCCAATTAATTTCTATCTTCACCTTCTTGATAATATGATCATCAATTCTATTAGAGGATTGACGTTGCATTCTAGACATTTTGCCCCCGAATTATGACACGTTTGGGGTGGAGATACCAAATATTCATATCAATAAATTTCATTTCGACCAAGCTACGACTCATTTGAACTCACACCAAATACACCTTAATTAAGTAATGGCTCACTTAAACTAACATCAAATATCATCTCGATCAAGTTATGACTCGAACTGACACCAAAATTCACCATAATCAATCTAAGACTTAATTCAACCCGTTTAATTGTACATATAACTTTAATTTAAATTATTAGATCTCATTCATGAAAATGCAAATTAAAACTTAATGTTTGATACCATTTGTCCCTTTGTTTTTGGTTTATTGTAATCAATTCATTATCCCAATATTTGAAACACTGTTGAACTAAAAAATGACATCATTTTGGCAAGGAATCTTCATTTTAATTAAAGGCAAGTGGAAAAAGGAAAAAGGTCTCAACTTTTTTCATTTTTTTTTTCAAATAACTTTTCTTTTTGCAATAAGAAAAAAGAAATGCACTCCCAATCACTAACCTAATTTTTTATTTAATCATAAACATAAATAAGAAAAATACATATTTTAAAAGAAATGAAATAAGTAGATAAATAATCATTGAGAAGGATATAATTTTGGATTGAAAAATATGAACTACTTTAAATCTTATATTTATTTCAACCAAAAATAGAGGTAATTGGGTTTTATACTTCCATGGAGAAACAAAGCCACCTTCCAAACACTTTAATTATGTCTTCAATTTGGTTCCAAAGTCTTTAGAAACACACAAAAAAAGAAAAACTTTAATTAAGTAAGAAGCTCACAAACCGTAGCGACGGTCACTAAACTTGGTTTTGATCCATTTGAAGCTGTTCTTTACACTGGACTTCACTTTGTTTTCCATATTGAAAACATTATAAGAGGCGATCCTTCTCTTCCTTTGAAGCTCGGGATCGGCAGAGGACGAAAATCCGCTCCCCTTCTCAGCCGAGCCGTTGAAATTGTACGAGTTAGACTGGGTTTCGAAACCGAACTCGCCCGAAGTGGAGGACGAGTACTTGGGGAATGTTTTGCTCTTCTCCATAGCCTGGAAGTACTTGGCCCTTCTCTTCTCTTCTCTTCTATTCCTAATTGGGTTTTGATTGGATGGTTTTTATAAAGAAAAGATGGAGAAAATGGAGGGAGGAGATTGAAGAGAATGATGATGATGATGATGATGGAGAAAATGGAGGGAGGAGATTGAAGAGAATGATGTGATTATTGTGGCAACCCATGTGTGGGGTTGGATGGAATGATGGAGACTAGTTGGGGGGATGATGGTTGTGGATCATCAACATCAATCAAGGCCCCTTTTTTTTCAAGAGTTGTGGGCTACTTTGGTAGATTGATTTCTTCATTTTTTTTAGAAGGAAACTTTTCATTTTCTTACATCTAAATTTGAGAATACGAACCTATTTTTATGACTTGTTTCTCTAAACCCTACTCGTCATTATTGTACCGTGGCCGGATCTTTTTTTGCAAACTAACTTGAAAATGAGTGAATATTACAAATACTCCATTAATAACATAGAGATTAAGGGAACAATTTTCTTTTCAAAATGGAGTTATGTTATGACTCAATTTTCGAAGATTTTCAAATCACGAACCATGACTTTAATTTATAACACTCAAAACAACATTTTTGTTCAAATACAAAAGGAAAAGGTTGACAAAAAGACGGACAAAATCTTACACAAAAACTCGAGTCTCTGGTTTCTACGCTCAACTCTCTATGACATCTACTTTGGATCCTCTCTCGTACTCGACCAACTTCTTATTAATTAAAAAATATAGAAAAAATGAATGATTACACGATTCAATAAATAACCTATTTTTAGGTTCTTAATCGCGTCCGATGTGAAAGTTGGGACTTCGTTCTTATGTTCAGAAACTTAGTCCTTAGATTCTAGTTAGGAATTTTCTGCCTAGTTTTATCATTTTGATTATGAAGTTTTGAATTTCTAGTGCTTGATTTTTAGTTTTTGATCTTTGGCTTATTGTTTTTAGTTTTGAAAGGCAACAAATCCCAAATTTTGCTTCAATCTTAATTGGACGAATCATATGAGTTTGATAACCCTAAATCAATCATACGTCAACCAGGACTACTAAAGTCTCTGATTAATTATCTTAATTTAAGTCATTAAGAATCTCAAATAATTCCAACTTATCCAATAAATTCAATGTAATCTCCAATTATTACTTTTCCTAAAATATAAGTGTTACATTCAAATTGGATCTTAAAACTGGTTGCTAATATTTTATAGATAACTCTAATTTAAGTCGTTGAGGCTCGAGTGTAACGATTCCAAATTTCTACTTATTCAGAGTCACTACTAATGTCTCATGCTCTTCTAAAATACGGAATATAACTCTTAAAAGAAAACATCATCTATGGTATAAATGTCGAAAACATTTAAAACATCTTGTAACTTTGAAAAACACAACTATAGTCTTACGTGTTTCAAACGACATATTAGAATTTAAAAATAAAACAAATACAAAATAATTTAAAATGATGAAATGCAAGACAACCTATTCTAACCTATGACTAGGAATGTAAAAATGCATCTATCGCACATGCCATGGTCTCTACTCGCAATGGCGCCGTCATCTGTACATGAGCATCTTGCCTTTATCTAAAAAATGATGTGACACACGGCCTAAGTATAGGGGCATGCTAAATGCAATCACATGCAAATATGCTCTAAGGACCTATCTCTATCTCATCTCATACTAGGGGTGGTCTCCAGTTCGGACTACTATGGATGTGTAGCATTTTCGGACACACAAGCCACACGTGCGAGTGTGTATCTCCAAGCGGCTTGCACACCCCCTGGACCTTCTTTGGTCGAGCTAGCTATCTATAGGGACGTCTAAAGGTCAATGGAACCCCTGGTGTCATGCTCACCATGATCACCCTCATCATCATATTGTATGAGTCCGCACTCATCATTTCTACGGGAAGTATCCCTATGCTTATGTACACAAAACATGCATGAGGTCCCTCTAGTTCTCATCTTAACATCTCATCTGACACGACCCTAGACTCATCTCTTTGTTACGCTTAGTAACACATGCTCGTTAGATATTTATATATCATTCTCATACTCTAAGGGTTGTGTCCTAGGTCGATCTATCGACCTGATGCAATATGACATTCATCATCATACATCATGCTTAATATGGAAAACACCATCATATTAGGGTAAACGTCATGCAAGACTTCATAGTCATCATAACGCCATCGAGTGCATCGAGGACATCAAGTACATCATACATCATCATATAACGCACGTACGTTATTATACAATATCATAGCCCATACATCATACATCATACATCATAGCTCATACATCACATATAACTAGGGTACGACATCATACGATACAGCTCATACATCGTAAACATAAATATCGCATACATCATCATACGTCATCTCAAAAATCAGAAATGGTAACCATACAATTAAGCTCTTGTTCCTTGAAAGCTGCACCAAAGGTTGCTAGTGCTCGTTTCCTATTACACCGACAGATCCTTTCTTCTTTATCTGACTCACTGCGTTTTCGACTGCATTTTCTCTCTCCTCTCCACGACTTTTTTTCGATGTTCTCCTTCGCCGTTCTTCTCTTCAATCTCTCTGTCGACTTCTCCTTCTCTCTCCCACGAACTTTCGTGGCTGGTAGACGTCTGGGAAAGTGGATCTCGTTTTCTTAAAAATTCAAATTCCATATTCCTTTTTCCAATGGCAATGAGTGACAGCATTGCGTGGTTTTTGGCTTGGTGGACGTACTAAGGTTAGCAATCTCTTTCACGGCGTGGGTTGGTCTATTTGGGCATCGGGTACGTTGGTTTTCCTTTCCTTACTCTCTTTTCTCTTCTTTACACGTATTCTAGGTCGTGTGGCTATGGTTAAAGGCCAAGGGAGACGTTGGCTGACGATTCACGAGCTCCAAGGTCGTGTGGAGCGCTAGAACTCTAGCGGTCGCCAGGATTCTCACGTCCTCCAATGACTTCGTGAATATATATATATTCATTCCCAACCAAATATATATATATTTATATATATATCATAAAATTAAGTTAGTTGAATCTCTTTAATTAATTAATTGTTCTTCATTAATCAAACCTTATGTTAAGATATTATATAAAATGAAGTCGGAAACTGTGGATAGGCTAATTATTAGTAGGAATCGATATAGATATGGAATAAGGGGACCCCTTGGAACCATGTTTTTGGTGTGTGAAGTGATTGTAGTGGTGGAAGTTTGATGAGTGAGCCAAACAAGACTTTTTGAAAAGCCAAATATTCCACTTTATGCCAATGTTGGTTGTTTGGGTGCTCTGTGGGCTCTTCCTCTTCTTCCTAACCTACATTCCTTCATCATCTCTCGTCTTTGCTTTTTTGGATTTTGACCATTATCTCACCCCTTTCTTCTTAGCCTTGGATTCATTCAATCATCTTACTCTATAATGTTTCAAATAATTATCCCTTCAATAGTTAAGTTCTTCAATTTTAATGTTTGGATTATTTTAATTATGTCGGTAACATCCCGTTAGGTTTTAAAATATTAATTAAAAAAAAACAGAGAAGAAAAAAAAGTTACGTAACCTCCCTCAATCCCACTATCCAAAATTAATGTAATGGTTCGTGTAACGGTCATCCACCGCTAGTAGATATTGTCTTCTTTAGGTTTTCCCTCTCGGGCTTCCCCTCAAGGCTTTAAAACGCGTCTGCTAGAGGAAGGTTTTCACACCCTTATAAATGGTGATTTATTCTCCTCTCCAACTAATGTGGGACATCACAATCCACCCCCTTCGGGGCCCACATCCTCGCTGGCACTCTTTCCTTCCTCCAATCGATGTGGGACCGCCCCCAAATCCACCCCCTTTGGGGCCCAGCGTCCTTACTGGCATACTGTATCGTGTCTACCCCCCTTCGGGGAACAGTGAAAAGGCTGGCACATCGTCCGGTGTTTGGCTCTGATACCATTTGTAACGGTCCATATCAAACTTGAATTAGGTGTGGTGAACATGGAACGAACACGTGACTTTCAAATCTTCAATCTGATGCTCTTCCAACTAAGCTATCCTCGTTTAAGGTAAAATAGATCATTTTAAGGTCGTATTTCACAAGTTTAAGTTGGGAATTAATTATGTTTGTGAAATACTAATGAAGGTGTCGAATGATCCAATAGGAACCAACCACCAACGGGAGCGTAGAATGTTTACGAGAAACTAGGATCTTACGTTTATATTTTAGGGAGTACTTCAGCTAAGGCCTACCAAGTAAGTGGCTCACCCGTCGTAGGTTACGCATTATTTGCTGTTTGTTGGCACGTGCCCGTGGGTTCGCACGTGTCATTAAATCGTAAGATAGGTTGTTGTGCTTAAGAACGTAATCATGTGAACGTGAATGTATGCTATGTATGCTGTTTAGTCTGATGTGTTATGTAATGCATGTGACATTATGTTGTTCTTGAATGATTATGGCATGATTGTATGGAATGTTTGAATGTAAACAGCATGAATTGTATGGCATGAAATACGGTGCCTGGAAACATAACTCCGATAGAAATATGTATGATACGTAAATTGAAAATGAGAATGACATGTAAGCATGGAACGTGACAAGGGGGGGGGG